>NW_028234338.1:0-120864 GCF_057382095.1 Aulonocara sp. 'chitande type north' Nkhata Bay | reverse complement strand
AATTTATATTTCTTACACTTCAGAAATTTGGTTTTGGTGATATCTTCTGCAGAGCTATCAAAACTCTGTATTCCAATGCTAATAGTTCTATTAGAATGAAAAATGGCACCACTTCTCGTTTTAGTCTTAATCGAGGTGTACGCCAAGGTTGCCCGATTAGCCCTTATCTTTTTTTACTTTGCACCCAAATTCTTGCCTCTCATATTTCGAATAGCCCTGTGAAGGGTATAAACATAGCAGACAGAGAGATTGTCATCAGTCAATTGGCAGATGATACCACAATTTTTCTTAAAAATGCCAGCCAAGTGCCAATTGCTTTACGTGTAATAGAGGATTTCTCAAAAGGGTCTGGATTGGTCCTAAACTTAAATAAATGTCAGTTATTACCTGTCAAAGAGTGTAATGTTCAGAGTATTTGTAATATAACAGTTAAAAATGAAGCAACATATTTAGGTCTGATTATCTGCAAAGAGAACGGTGGCACGGTGGTTAGCACTGTTGCCGCACAGCAAGAAGGTCCTGAGTTCAATTCCACCATCAGGCCGGGGTCTTTCTGTGTGGAGTTTGCATGTTCTCCCCGTGTTTGCGTGGGTTCTCTCCGGGTACTCCGGCTTCCTCCCACCGTCCAAAGACATGCAACTTGTGGGGATAGGTTAATTGGATAATCCAAATTGCCACTAGGTGTGAATGTGCGAGTGAATGTGAGTGCGAATGGTTGTCTGTCCCTATGTGTTAGCCCTGCGACAGACTGGCGACCTGTCCAGGGTGTACCCTGCCTCTCGCCCTATGACAGCTGGGATAGGCTCCAGCGCCCCCCGCGACCCTGAAAAGGATAAGCGGAAGCGAATGGATGGATGGGAATATCTGCAAAGATACAAAAGACAGAATTTTACTAATTTTTCCCCCAATTATTAAAAAATCTCAAACCAAATTAAATCAATGGTTGCAGAGAGATTTAAGTATAAGAGGAAGGGTATTGCTCTCAAAAGCAGAAGGTCTGTCTCGACTGACTTATGCAGCAATTTCTCTGCATGTGGACGGCAAAACTTGTAAGGATATTGACCGAATGCTCTTCAACTTCCTTTGGAAAAACCGGACACATTACATCAGAAAAAGTGTATTGATGAATGACTATGAACACGGTGGTCTCAATGTTTTGGATTTTACTACTCTAAACAATACATTTAAGATTAATTGGGCTAAACATTTTCTTAAAAATCCGGTATCCATTTGGAATTTTATTCCTCACTACATTTTCTCTAAGTTTGGTGGTCTAAGTTTTATCTTAGGTTGTGATTATAATATAGATAAGCTTCCAGAAAAGCTCTCGATGTTTCACAAACAAGTTCTATTAGCTTGGTCCCTTATATATAAACACAACTTTACACCCCATACGTATTCAATTTGGAATAATAGGAACATAGTGTATAAAAATAAATCATTATTTTTTTCTAGGTGGGTTGAGAAACGGATTGTTTTAGTGAATCAGCTGTTTAATCCTAATGGGCAGCTCATGTCCTATTCAGAATTTTTAAACACCTATAAATTTCCAGCCACACCCAAAGAATATGCCATATTATTTGATGCAATACCTACGGGTATTATAATGCTTTTTAAAGGTATTCAACCTTGCATATCATCTGTTTCTCTCCCCAACCCTTTAGATTCACACATAGGAAGAATCTGTCTAACAAACCACAGTAAAAGTAATAAGAATATTCGTGCTTTGTTCCAGACAGAATCTCTAACTATCCCACATGTGGTCTCTTATTGGAATTCCTTTGTCAGTGACATTAACTGGAAAAGAGTATGGACAATTCCTAACAAGTATCTGGTAACGAATAAAGTGAAGGAAGTCTCATTTAAAATATTGCATAAATTTTATCCTGCTAATCATTACATGACGAAGTTCAAAAGGGACATAAATGTGAACTGTGGATTTTGTGGAAGCCATCCTGAGACTGTGCAACACCTCTTCTGGATCTGTTCATACGCTAGAACATTTTGGAAAGACTTCAGTAGATTCATTGCTGGACATCTCTATAATGACTTTACTGTGAAATGGGAAAATGTTGTATTTTGTTTCTTTCGAAGGCAAAAAAAAGATGTTTACTTTATAATAAACTTATTAGTTATCTTAGCTAAATTTTATTTTCACAAATGCAAATACAGTAACAGAAAACCTAATTTTAAACATTACTATAATGATGTTTTATGTTACATAAAATTGATTAGTGGATCACTTAACAAAAAGGCTATGAAAACTATTACTATTTGTAGTAATTACAAATTATTTGAATGTATGTAATTCTTTGTATTACACCCCCTGGCATATGTTAATTTTGTTCTGATTGTATACATGTTCTGTATACTGTTTCTTAATAAAGTTTAATATTTTGAAAAAAAAAAAAAAAAAAAAAAAAGGAAATCGACGGCGCATTTGGAGTATGCATTTGAAGTACACTTCGAATTGGGACAGCCGTCGTCGCGTGGCGGTGACGTAACCGCACTTAAAATGCGTACTTCAAGCATGCAGTCTCTTAATTGGGACACAGCCATGGTCTCAGTGAACAGTCATGGTCACACACTGCATGTGGTTTTAAAAGCAACATGTCTGTTCACCACAACAATGGAGATGTGTAATATTAGTGCAGCTACGGTTTGTTTTTGAACATCAGTTCTGTTTTCTACTTTGATCACTTAGACCAAAAAAGTGTTGTTTTCAGATTCTTTCTTTTACATCTATTAACCACCTGTTCATTTTTTTATTACAATTAGTTTCACATAAATGTTAGTGTTTTCTTTTCCATCCATCCATCCATCCATCTTCATCCGCTTTATCCGGGGCCGGGTCGCGGGGGCAGTAGCCTAAGCAAAGAGGCCCAGATCTCCCTCTCCCCAGCCACCTCCTCCAGCTTATCCGGGGGAATACCAAGGCGTTCCCAGGCCAGCCGAGAGATATAATCTCTCCAGCGTGTCCTGGGTCTGCCCCGGGGCCTCCTCCCGGTGGGACATGCCTGGAACACCTCACCCAGGAGGCGCCCAGGGGGCATCCTTGTCAGATGCCCGAACCACCTCAGCTGGCTCCTTTCGATGTGGAGCAGCAGCTGCTCTACTCTGAGCCCCTCCCGGATGGCCGAACTTCTCACCCTATCTCTAAGGGAGAGGCCAGCCACCCTTCGGAGGAAGCTCATTTCCGCCGCTTGTATCCGCGATCTCGTTCTTTCGGTCACTACCCACAGCTCGTGGCCATAGGTGAGGGTAGGGACGTAGATCGACCGGTAAATTGAGAGCTTCGCTTTTACACTCAGCTCCCTCTTCACCACGACGGACCGGTGCAGCGTCCGCATTACTGCAGCTGCAGCCCCAATCCGTCTGTCAATCTCCGGCTCCCTTCTCCCATCACTCGCGAACAAGACCCCGAGATACTTGAACTCCTCCACTTGGGGCAGGAACTCATCCCCGACCCGGTGTGGGCACTCCACCCTTTTCCGGCTGAGAACCATGGCCTCAGATTTGGAGGTGCTGATCCTCATTCCCGCTGCTTCACACTCGGCTGCGAACCGTTCCAGTGCGAGCTGGAGGCCCTCACCCGATGAAGCCAACAGAACCACATCATCTGCAAAAATCAGAGATGAGATTCTGAGGCCACCAAAGCGAAAGCCCTCCGCCACTTGGCTGCGCCTAGAAATTCTGTCCATAAAAATTATGAACAGAACCGGAGACAAAGGGCAGCCCTGGCGGAGCCCATCACCCACCGGGAACGAGTCCGACTTATTGCCGGCAATGCGAACCAAGCTCTTGCAACGGTTGTATAGGGATCGAATGGCCCGTAGCAATGGGCCAGACACCCCATATTCCCGCAACACCTCCCACAGGACACCCCGAGGGACACGGTCGAATGCCTTCTCCAAGTCCACAAAACACATGTAGACTGGTTGGGCAAACTCCCATGCACCCTCAAGTATCCTGGAGAGGATAAAGAGCTGGTCCAGTGTTCCGCGACCAGGACGAAAACCGCATTGTTCCTCCTGTATCTGAGGTTCGACTAACGGACGAACTCTCCTTTCCAGCACCCTGGCATAGACTTTCCCAGGGAGGCTGAGGAGTGTGATCCCCCTGTAGTTGGAACACACCCTCCGGTCCCCCTTCTTAAAGATGGGGACCACCACCCCGGTCTGCCAGTCCACAGGTACTGCCCCTGATCTCCACGCTACATTGCAGAGGCGTGTCAACCAGGACAGCCCTACAATGTCCAGAGCCTTCAGGAACTCGGGGCGGACCTCATCAACACCGGGGGCTCTGCCACCAAGGAGTTGTTTAACTGCCTCAGTGACCTCGCCCCCGGAAATTGGCGGGTCATTCCCCTCATCCCCAGACTCTGCTTCCTCCTTGGAAGACGTGTCAGTGGGATTAAGGAGGTCCTCGAAGTATTCCTTCCACCGCCTGACAATTTTCTCAGTCGACGTCAGCAGCGCTCCGCCAGCACTATACACAGTGCAGGTAGAGCACCGCTTTCCCCTCCTGAGACGTCTGACGGTTTGCCAGAATCTCTTCGAGGCAGTCCGAAAGTCTTTTTCCATGGCCTCTCCGAACTCCTCCCACACCCGAGTTTTTGCTTCAGCCACTGCCCGAGCTGCATTCCGCTTGGCCTGTCGATACCTGTCGGCTGCCTCCGGAGTCCCACAGGCTAACCAAGCCCGATAGGACTCCTTCTTCAGCCTGGTGGCTCCCTTCACCTCTGGTGTCCACCATTTGGTTCGGGGATTACCACCACGGCAGGCACCAACCACCTTGCGGCCGCAGCTCAATGCCGCAGCTTCGGCAATGGAGACGCTGAACATGGTCCATTCGGACTCAATGTCCCCAGTCTCCCTCGGAATGCTGTTGAAGCTCTGCCGGAGGTGTGCGTTGAAGATCTCGCGGACTGGGGCCTCTGCTAGACGTTCCCAGCACACCCTCACTACGCGTTTAGGTGCACCAGGTCTGTCCAGCGTCCTCCCCCGCCACCTGATCCAACTCACCACCAGGTGGTGATCAGTTGACAGCTCAGCCCCTCTCTTTACCCGAGTGTCCAGAACATATGGTCGCAGGTCTGCTGATACGACTACAAAATCGATCATCGACCTACGGCCTAGAGCGTCCTGGTGCCACGTGCACTTATGGACACTCTTATGTTCGAACAGGGTGTTCGTTATGGCCAAACTGTGATTAGCACAGAAGTCCAATAACAAAGCACCACTCGGGTTCAGATCAGGGAGGCCATTCCTCCCAATCACGCCCCTCCAGGTCTCGCTGTCGTTACCCACGTGAGCATTGAAGTCTCCCAGCAGGACAACAGAGTCTCCAGGTGGAGTCCGCCAGGGCCTCCACTCCTGGCCGCCACCCGGCACACAATGCACCCGACCCCTATGGCGCCTCCTGCGGGTGGTGGGCCTGCGGGAGGATGGGCCCATGTCTCCTCTTCGGGCTGTGCCCGGCCGGGCCCCATGGACTAAGGCCCGGCCACCAGACGCTCGCCCTCGGGCACCCTCCCCGGGCCTGGCTCCCGGGCGGGGCCCCGGTAACCCTATCCCGGGCAGGGTAAACTGTT
The DNA here is from genome assembly GCF_057382095.1 of Aulonocara sp. 'chitande type north' Nkhata Bay. Taxonomy (NCBI): domain Eukaryota; kingdom Metazoa; phylum Chordata; class Actinopteri; order Cichliformes; family Cichlidae; genus Aulonocara; species Aulonocara sp. 'chitande type north' Nkhata Bay. The sequence goes on along the minus strand of NW_028234338.1, from coordinate 115,271 downwards.
CCCTCGGTGTCCTTTTCATAAGGGTCTTATGAGTGTTTTCTTTTATGATCTTTTAATGCTTACACTACACTGTACATGTCTACATTAGAGACTGTTGTGATATTTTGATACCATGGTAGCATTTACAGGATATTGTTTTGTAGTGATATTATACAGAAAAGAGTTACTCAATAAGGCCCATTTACTAGTTGTTTTTCTCTTTCTCTCTGACCCAAGAATTGATGTGTAAGAATCACAGGCTGGTACCCCAAGGTCGAAAATACCACAGAGACGAGACCACTTCCTTACTCCCATCCTCCCTTCTTTATCTCTTAGAAAAAGGCTCGTTAAAGGCCAGGTGGTTTGTTTCAGAATTCACTAATGAAAGAACTCTGTATTCTATGTCTAGGAGTGTATTTTGCTGGGATGATCATAAATTGTAACTGAAGAGATAAACTACACAAAGGATACTTCTTTGCTCACAAGGCAGGAAGACGTTTCCTTATTTGGTCTGTACCGGAACCTGCTGACACACGAACCTTTTTTTCCTCTATATAAGCTGTTATGTACTAAATAAACCTTTGAGTCGATTTGGGAAGGCAACCTGAAGCAGTCTGTGTTTCCTTGTTCTCCCAAGCTGCTCCCGACGTCGTAACTAACCCAGCTGAGCGGCATACCTGAGTGTTACTTTGAATAATTAGGAATCTTATAAGGAAAGGACAAAACTCTGCTTATCGCTCACGCCTTGGAGGAAACCGGGGACGGAAATTTCCTTCAGAGACATTTCTGTTTCCTGTTTCTGTTGACTCAGAGTTGTGAAATGTTCTTTTATTTGATACACAATATGAAGTTCATAATTTTCTTACAAATAAAACTCTAATGACAAACATGAACAGCTGTGCTTATTTCTGAGACATGAGTTTTTGAATGTGTTGATATTTAGACAGTGTGCATCTGTATGCTGAAACTGTAATGGTGAACCTGAGGTGATGGTCAACAGAAGGCAAATATATATCAATATAAAACAATATTGAAGTAATGTCTTTACCCTCTGCAGCGTGTGGACGCTGTGCACACAATCACCTTATTCACTGTAGTAAACATGCACCGCTAGCTCACGTGACTGACTGTCTCCATGGTTACATCGTATATTATTAGCTGTGTAAACAGCTTCCAAAGATACCGCCATAGCTCTCTGCAGCTGTAACACTTTCACACTTTGCAAATCATTTCATGGTTTTGATAGTTATGAAGACAGAATATGTTTTTAAGGTCATGCTAGGTGGTTGCTATGGTGGTTGCTGTGGACTTGGGTGGACCGCGTCCGATTCCTGTTATTAGCTGTCCGCCGTAGGAAGGCTGCGTTCCATTTACAAGTAGTGACAGTCTGCCGCAACTCGAACTCAAACCCCGCTTTGTTCTTTAATTATAGGCCTTTTATAGCCGTTCATGACACGCACACACACACATAAAGCATTTTGCCTCACCATGAGAATGCAAGTTTACCTAACCTAACCTTAAAGTATCTGATATAGGATAGAAAAACGAAGCAACCAGAGATTTAATGATGAAGACTCTGGGTTCTGTAGTTCACGTTTTACAGTCCTGAATGACTCTTTGCATATGATTTATTGAAGAGGACTTTAGAATGCACTTTACATTTAGACTGTTGCTGTTTCATTTTTTACATTGTCGCGGTGTTATGTCATGAATAAGGTTCACCTGCTGGGGGTTTGATGGATCAGCTGGACAATTCAGTCAAAGACAGACTTCATTCATCATATGCAAGAATCCTAGTTGGATTTTTGTTGTCACTCATATTTTTGAACCAAATATTGAAAACAATTCTGACAGACTGGATACCTGGTCAGGGTGTACATTACCTTGTACTCAAGTATCCCAGGACAGAGCCCTGCCCCACCATGAGCCTGGGTGGATACGTGGTTATTAATATAAAAGGACCAATACTGAATATGAATATTTCATGAAAATTGAATTATAATACAAATTAGTAATAAGGGTTTCTCTGCGCCCTTATCTACTCCATACTCAGCTGCGGGCAGAGAGGGTGACAGGCGAGGATGGCACTGAAGAGAAGATGCTCGGTTTCTGGAGTCTCCTGGTCCTGTCAGTATTAGTAGGATGCATCTGCTGTGTCTTCTCGTGGATGCTCACCTACCTTGACTCGTTCCAGCCTGGTATGGATTTCCCAACACTGTGGACAGTGGCCCACGTCAGAGACGTTTAATATTGATTACATATGTCTGAATTGCTAACCCTAGCTCAACAGACCACAATGCCCTGGACTGTCAGTATAGTTACATGCTGTGAACATAAGTACCTTTGATCACAGTTTGTGTTGTAAAAGAGAAGGAATATTGGAAAGAAAGGTCAACATTGTGATATTATTTCTTCCAAACTGACCAGAAACATGCTTGTCAGACTCTCACAGCAAAGGATCAGACTCACTGTGCATGACGGCTCAGGCCAATGATGTCTGTTAAGATTGTCAGTTGTTTAGTGCTTCTGTACAGTTAGGGTCACGTCTCTATTTCAGAATAATTAATATGCGGAAAACACTAAAAGTTGATTGTCTTCCAATATTCTAGCATAATTAAAAAACTTTGACTTTGTAAGTACATATTATTAGTCCTAATGCCAGTATGAGTCTTCATAACTCCTGCTTTGAAATACTGAACTTTGAAATTTACCTGATGAAAGATAGTTTACAGTGGCACTCTGTCAGGATCATTCTGACTATAAGATCACTGTATTAATCTGAATCCTTCTGAAATGTGCTGTGAATGAATGCTGATGCAACTCACTGTGGGAAAGCTGCTAATAAAATGAATCTGTGACACATGCAACACGTTCACAGAGGAAGAGGACTCAAAGGGAGGACACGCAGAGGCTGTGTTGAAGTCAGAAATCCAAATCTTTATTAAAAAAAACAGGCGGCGGTTACAAACAGGAAGACAAGCAGTCCATCAAACAGTCTACAGGGTCAAACATTCAGAGAATTTAAACAGCAGTAAAAAATAACTGGACACTGAAAAACTTAAAGCAATGTGTGACGCAATAGAAGGAAGCAGTGTGTTACTGTGTTGTGTTGTTTGTTACGTTGTGATGTGTCATATCGTGTCGTGTTGTGTTATATGTAGTGCCGACGTAGGACAGTTTTTCCAATTTCATTGTACTACTGTACTATGTATGACTGTGCAATGACAATAAAGAGTTATCTTATCTTATCTTATATTCACTGAATTATCATCAATTACAAAAGAGAAAAATGACGATTTCTAAGGATTATTTTCTTAAATGCAATTAGAGTGTGGCTGGTAAAGATGGAAACATACAGACTGTGTGAGTTTGGTGAACTTTGTTAGTAACAAATGAGGTAAAAAAAACAACCCCAAAACATACAAAACACAGAAAGAGGCTCTCAGTATTCATTAATAATTAGAAAGAAAAATTCTGGTCGTGGATTTTTGCAGTCTTAGTTCCGCTCGCTGTCATCATTATAATCATCATGATAAATGGCGAGGTCCTGAGGTGGGTGGGGCTGTCTCTGTGATGTCACCATGAAGGAACAGCATCTGGCACGTGTTGGTGAAACATCCCAGTACACTGGTGTAGTTTCCTCTCCAGCTGTTTGACATGTGACACTTGAATAGTGTTAGGTCAGGTGACCACATGGTTTCTAAAGTAACTGACAGGAAGTAACCAGGCCGTCAGAAATGGATGGCATGTGTGTAGAGTTACTGGAGTTGGGTAACTCTACTTACCAAAAGCAGAAGCACACAGATGAAGGATCAGATGCTGAATGTTGCAGGAACATGCTCATGTGTGGTGGTCATTCAGTGCTGCTCCGGCAGGTTAGACAGTCCAAGACTGATATGCTGCCCATCTGAGAGTTTGAAAACACACATGGAAAGATTTATTTTGTGTTACAGTCAAAGTTGGATGTTCATTTTTGTCCTTTAAAAATGTTTGTGTATTTGAAAGCACTAACATTTAAGGATGACTTGGATTGTCTCCTTTAAAGGGGAGACAAGTGTATCCACTGATCTACGTCACTTTACCTGGATGATGACTCTTCTCCCCCTCACTCAGAAACACTCCTAATATAACCAAGCAAATAAATAATATTGAAGATTTACTTACATCATTACAAAAACATCAAAAACATCTCCCTTTGATTCTATTTCTCCATTCCTGCTGAACATCAGGCAACAAATATCTCAATAAATCACAGTAAAATGTAAAGCACATGTTTTCTCTGCTTTGTCTAACCTCTGCAGAGCCTCTGTCAAGAAAAACATAACTGTAAGCATAAAACAAATATACATTCATAACACGTCACTGGACAAACCTCGGTCAGTTGATTTCCTCTGTGCAGTGCAGATGAGCATCAGTCAGCAAGTGACTCTGCTGGTTCTTCTGAGGAAACACCACCGTCTCTCCACACCGTCACCATCTGTGAGCACAAACTGCTGCTCTGCCAGCATGTAGGAATCACATATCACACACACAGGGGTGAAGAAACATCAGAGCTCAACTTTGGATACTTTAGATCTAAACAGATCAAAGTAGCTCTTAGTTTCAACAATCAGTGAGCAGACAAACAATGATCCCACCCACTCCATGACATGTTGGTCAGTCACAGGAGCTCGTTCAGTGAGAGACTGAGATTACCGAAAAGCACCACTGAACGACACAGGAAATCATTCCTGCCTGTGGCCATCTCCCTGTACAACGCATCCACTTAACACACTGTTTGCTGCTACAACTACACATGTTTCTTTTCCAAATATTTATTTATAAGTGACTTATGTATGTATGTATGTATATATGTATATATATGTATATATTGTACTATTCTTAGTTAGCGTATTGTCTGTCTTGTCTTAATGTTGGTTTAAAATGGAGCACTGTAACAAAAAATAATTTCCCCCAGGGATCAATAAAGTATTCTGATTCTGATTCTGATACCAAACTGATTCTGTATGAATACAATATGGTATTTTCAATACAGGTATCAAATTAATTTATTAAAACTAATACAGATATATGTATATTTTTTTTGATAAATTAGTTTGCTAAATTATAAGAATATATATATTTTTTCATTTAACAATTGCAACTAAAAGAAATTAAATATTGAACAAAAATATATTGTCACATTCTTTGCATGCTCAGCACGATGACAGACTTGAAGTTGCTACAGATTTTAAGAAGTGATAATTATAGGGAAGAAACTTCTCTTTTTCATCCGTTTAATCAAACATTTGATGCCTCAGCTGTCTCAGTCCTATAGCGTTCTGCAACTACAACTAACCTGAAGCTTGGATTTGGCTGCAGGTGCCCCTGTACATCCTTCTCAGCAGCACACATGTGGGTACCATTTAATCCCACTTCTTCCTGAGCTTTGCTTCATCACAAGACCAAAGGTGGCATCCCGTGTCACAGTCTTATCATCATCCAGAAGAAACATTTGAAGAAACATTTACGCGCCTCCTGGTTTTGTTTTCTGATCCTGCGAAAAGACTGAGGACAACAAAGCCCAGAGAACACAAGATACACAACATCCAACATTCAGACTCAACAGCCTCCATAAATGAAGAGCACCAGGTTGGTTCAGTTATAGTAGATATAAGCATACTTCACATTACTGGGTATGAATAATAATGAGGAGGCAAACTTTGACGATGCAGAGCATGATGTCCCATCATCAGACTGTAAACAAACATCCACCAGGCTTCTTTGTTGCCAAAATTGATGATTCTCCTATCAGGGATCAGTAGCGTGTATTAACCTGTGGTACAAGCAGCAGTCACTGAAATATTACTGTTTCAGATAAGAAATCTAGGACATAAAAGCCAGAGTGGGAGGGATCTCTGCAAACTGACTTAGGTCTGCAAGTGTGAAGCTCAACAAAAATCTGACTCTCCAGTCACAGACAAACAAAAACTCCAGCTGGGAGATAGAAAATGCTGTCTGGGTCCTGCTGGATGTTGCTGGTCAGAGTCCACACATTAGCAGAGTGCTTCTTGGTCCCACTGACCCATGTGGACAGCGACTGTGGAGAACTGTTCTGGAAAACAGAGAAGAGAATTAAAATAACAAAAAGTAGCAGCAGTTCAGATCTGATTTAATTTAATTTCCTTCACACAGCACATTCGTCCAGGCTGACAGGTAAACAGAATTAATCTCAGGTAACATGACTCATAGTAGAGATTCAGTAAGAAAGATTGCAGGCTCTAATATTATTACCACACAATCCAAGGACACACCAACAGCTCCGATTTGTAGAACTATTTAAACAAATGTCTTCTGAATATTCAATTCAGGTTCGCAGTGGGAGGGTGGGAGGTGTCGTGGAATTTTTTAAATAAAGTCTGCAACACAGAAAGAGCTGTGATCAAGCTATTTATTACTGCGCCAACACACATCAAACATCACAGTTCAGTCATGTCAGCGCTGCCACAGAAGTGGTGCTCCTACTCCTTTATGCATTCCAAGGAAGAGGGAGGAAGTTACAAACGGATCCTACCACACTTCAACGGATCAATGGTTATGCTGTTTTGTGGCCTTATCAGCACCCGTAAAGGGAGTTGTTTTCTCAAACTGCTGACGCTGAAGTAAGTTCATCTAGTTTTAGAAACTTTCACTGAACAGTAACAGTGTTACAACTAAGCATATGCATAAGCACTTAAATACTTTAAATGAGAATAACAGAAATTTTCTATTACAGAGGCTAGAGCCTGTCCCAGTAGTCATAGGTAGAGCACACCTGGACAGGTCACCAGTCTGTCAGAGGACTAACACAAAGACAGACACCAGAGTAACAAATCTATTTAAAATTAATGTAAGTTTGCTGCAGCTGTATGTATGAACATGTGTTTCTGTGCTCACAGTCCACCTCTCAGGAACCTGTAGTTCACTTTAAGTCTACTTTAAACAAACCTCACAAAAGGCTGATGTGGCTGGATCAGTAGTCTGATTTGAGTACGATACCTTTGGCCAGGGATTACTCTGGTGCATCGCTTCACTGCAGTGTTACGTATTTTCCCCACACCTGAATAAAAAAAATACTGATATATACAAATAACAGCTTCAGCTGATGCAGCCTGACTCAATCCTAAATGTTCAGCACACAGAGACACAGAGGTGCCGTTTAAAGTTTAGTGTTAACCTGAGTCACTGATCATTTGCAGTATTACAGAGTCTGGCAGTCTTTGCATGATGTCCACGTCACTGTAAGTTTCTAGCCGACTCTCAGGTGTGACAGGTGTGCCAGCAGGAAACAGTAATAATAACCTGCATCCTGAGGTTTGTCATGCAGGACTAAAGAAGCCAGGCTTTGTTCACACAGCTAGGATTGTATTTTACACTGACCCTGGGTCAGTATAAGTATCATACAGTTTAAACGAAGCACTGAAACTTGCACATATTTATTATAGATGCACTGAAGCTAATCGAGATATTTGCTGTCAATCTGTGGCTGCGATTATTATTATATATTATTATTATATTACTGGAAACTTTATTAACTAGTAACTTCATCAGTCATGACAGAAGCTAATATTTCTGTGCTAACATCGTTTAAACAGTAACAGCTTTCCTCCAATATAAGCTAACGTTTACACCGTAACTTTAAGCTAGCACCATAAAGACGGTAAAACACGTAATAATATCTACAAATGCATCTTAAAGCTGTTATATTAGCACTCGGTGTATTACTAACATAACCACATTAACATTACTGACACTCGCTGACTTTTAATAGTCATTCTATAAATGCTGTCTGTTTAAATGGTCTTACCTGTACACACTGCATATCCACCGGATTCCAGCCAGAGTGGATTCTGGAGTCTTCCCACGCTCCTGTTAGTGATCCTCCATCTGGATGGATGAGAACAACCTTCTGAACAATCTAGCAGGAAATGGCCCATATCTATGGGACTGATTTGTGCTAATAACGCCCATTGTATGGACTGATAACAGCCGAAGCGGGTGAATAAAGTCACCCAGTAGCTAGCTGTGCCATTACCCAGCATACATCACTCCCTCCATAAATGCAATAAACGATACAAAAGTAATAGCCTATAATTAATTCCTCTGCTGTATCTGCTGTTTTTCAGGTAGTTGTTTACATTATATAATTTATTGTATTCTGTATACCTCACTACAATGTGATTTGGAAAATGTCTAAATATACCGACAACAGGCACTTCCGCAGCAATCTCTTCAATCGGAGGACCCTTCACGCACAGGCCCCGACGCGAGGGGCCTGTGCGTCCATAAGTGAAGCAGAGGGATAGTGATGGGCAGATGAAGCCTCATGAAGCACTGAAGCTTTTCATCCAATTGGTTCACCTCAACGCGAAGCTTCTTGAAGCTTCATTTGCTCTAGCAGGACACCTACTGGACGTAAAAATATTAGTTGGCATGAATTTGAAGAATGTGGCATTTTGCACACAGCCTGTAAATGTCAACAACAAAAGGAGTGTGTAAAACATCTATATTGTAGTGATGGCAGCATACTGTGTATATTTATGCTGGCAGTATGGAAAATGATTATTTGTGGCAAAGTTCGAACCGCTTCCTGAACCAGTCACGTGGTACAGCCGGGCAGCGAGGCTTCGGACGTCATCATTTTCAGCTCCTCCCATAAATGAAGCAAGCCCCGATACGCATGGCGGCGGGGGGCGTGGCCCGCCTCCTGTGACATCAAGGTCCAAAGCCCTATTTGGCTTACAGGATGATGACATCACATATATTTAGAATCTTACAACAAATTTGGTCCTATGATGCTTTAATCCGTTGATCCGCAAAAGTCTATAAATAGGGGTGAAGAGCAATGACTTTTAGTTAATTAATTGCAGCATTTATGTTAGCAGAATTGAAACGTTCACCAAAGAGGTATTTTGAAACACCTGGATCCTTTTTGGAGTAGCTGTTTACAGATTCCAACATGTCTCAGAGGAAACAACCCTACAGATTTCTAAGGTAAGTTTTCTTTCTTTTTTTCTGTTTTTAGGTTGTTCACTGACAGAATAAGAATCACACAAGCTCACCTCTAGACAGCTGCCCTGCATGGTTTGAAGCAAAGTTTTCTTCTATTTGATCTCAAAAAGCTCCTAAAACAGTCAGTGATCACCGTTGACCTCCCTCGGCTTTTATTACCGCTAATCATTTATTTAAGCTCAGTTTTTAAAACCTTAGGATGTAACTACAACCCAGCCCATGCAGCAGTATATGAATGACTAACCTCGTATTGTGGATGGATTATCTCAGTTGTTCTCCTGGCTGAAGTTTGGTCCTTTTACAGCATCCTGCCATGCGATTACATTTGTTCCTGACCACCGAGAACGCTCACATTAACTTTTATCGAGTGGAAAAAAAGTTAGCTTGTTTATATTATGCTAACATAGCTGTGTCGCTAGCGGTCACGTAGCACATCATTATATACCAGCTAGCCCAACTTCAGTCACCCTACAAACGTCACTGCTGTTTAGTTTTCTGTCTTCATTTATGCTGGAAGTGATAGCAGAGTTGTACGTTTTAATTTGTTTCCAAAACCCCGCAGTCAGGACATGCTATATTGTATTTAGATAGAAGCTAGCGAGCTAACTCCCTGCTAACTTCTAACTCCGTTAAATGTCATAAATTCCGTTTTCATGGATGCCTGGATGTTAAACTCAATTGTTACACCTGGTAGAGCAGAACGCTGATCATTTTATTAAAGATGAAAGACTTTAGACAGTTTTTCAACTCTCAGTAATGCCACAGTGATCGTTTGATATATGGACCTGCAGCGGAGTTTAGACCCAGACACGGCTAGTGACGTCAGACTGAACAACCGGATAGTGATATGAATTAATTTAGAACTCACTGGAGAGAAAATGACACGAGCAAATCAACAAAAAGCTGGGGATTGCACATGACTGGCGTCTTTGTTTGGTGATATCAGATACACGTTGCCTCCAGGATGGAAAACGATGAAAAGATAGCCCATTATCCAGGTTCTTGCCTTCACGATCATGAGATCTAACGTTGCAACCAACTACAAAACAAGTATGAACCATAGCTGAAGCTGTATCCTTTGTCTGGCCTACTGTCATGGCGGCGGGGGGCGTGGCCCGCCTCCTGTGACATCAAGGTCCAAAGCCCTATTCGGCTTACAGGATGATGACGTCACATATATTTAGAATCTTACAACAAATTTGGTCCTATGATGCTATGACATGGTTATATATTTACATGTAGATAATGTCCTCAAGTTCTGTATAACCACTTTGTCCTCTCTCTGTGTTTGTTTCTCGTTCGTTGTTGTGTGTGTTTGTGTGCATTTGTCTCTTTCAAACAGGTGCCGGTCCTCACCTCTGCAGTGCTGCCGTCTCCTGTAGCGCTGCATGGTTCTAAGCTAAGTTTCCTTTCCTTTTTCTGTTCTCTCAGATTTGTCCTCAGGTTTGAAGTGTCTGCGTTGTGCAGCTGGTCTGGTCTGTCTCTAGACAGTTCAGGCTTCACCCACTAGTTAAATGGTGGAGGCTCACAGCGACATACTCAACACACAAGTTTCTGAACTCTGCATGAGGGTTTCTCCGACGAAGTGAGGGCCGTGAGGCACAGCTCCCCGTCCCCCGGTGACCCTGCTAGGTCCACCTTCTTAGGGAAACCCTCTGCAGAGGAGCTGACAGAGCCAGGAACTTGTGAGTTGCGTGTGTCCACTCAGGCATCATTCATGCTTGTTCTGTAGGCAGTTCCTGTCAGAAGGAGGAGGCGCAGCAGGAGCGTCGGGGGGCGGAAGACGGTGCCTCAGTGCCTCTCTCCTTCTGACATTGTTAAAGAAAACACAACAAATTTATAATTATGTAGATAATTACATGTAGATAATGTCCTCAAGTTCTGTATAACCACTTTGTCCTCTCTCTGTGTTTGTTTCTCGTTCGTTGTTGTGTGTGTTTGTGTGCATTTGTCTCTTTCAAACAGGTGCCGGTCCTCACCTCTGCAGTGCTGCCGTCTCCTGTAGCGCTGCATGGTTCTAAGCTAAGTTTCCTTTCCTTTTTCTGTTCTCTCAGATTTGTCCTCAGGTTTGAAGTGTCTGTGTTGTGCAGCTGGTCTGGTCTGTCTCTAGACGGTTCAGGCTTCACCCACTAGTTAAATGGTGGAGGCTCACAGCGACATACTCAACACACAAGTTTCTGAACTCTGCATGAGGGTTTCTCCGGCGAAGTGAGGGCCGTGAGGCACAGCTCCCTGTCCCCCGGTGACCCTGCTAGGTCCACCTTCTTAGGGAAACCCTCTGCAGAGGAGCTGACAGAGCCAGGAACTTGTGAGTTGCGTGTGTCCACTCAGGCATCATTCATGCTTGTTCTGTAGGCAGTTCCTGTCAGAAGGAGGAGGCGCAGCAGGAGTGTCGGGGGGCGGAAGACGGTGCCTCAGTGCCTCTCTCCTTCTGACATTGTTAAAGAAAACACAACAAATTTATAATTATGTAGATAATTACATGTAGATAATGTCCTCAAGTTCTGTATAACCACTTTGTCCTCTCTCTGTGTTTGTTTCTCGTTCGTTGTTGTGTGTGTTTGTGTGCATTTGTCTCTTTCAAACAGGTGCCGGTCCTCACCTCTGCAGTGCTGCCGTCTCCTGTAGCGCTGCATGGTTCTAAGCTAAGTTTCCTTTCCTTTTTCTGTTCTCTCAGATTTGTCCTCAGGTTTGAAGTGTCTGTGTTGTGCAGCTGGTCTGGTCTGTCTCTAGACAGTTCAGGCTTCACCCACTAGTTAAATGGTGGAGGCTCACAGCGACATACTCAACACACAAGTTTCTGAACTCTGCATGAGGGTTTCTCCGACGAAGTGAGGGCCGTGAGGCACAGCTCCCCGTCCCCCGGTGACCCTGCTAGGTCCACCTTCTTAGGGAAACCCTCTGCAGAGGAGCTGACAGAGCTAGGAACTTGTGAGTTGCGTGTGTCCACTCAGGCATCATTCATGCTTGTTCTGTAGGCAGTTCCTGTCAGAAGGAGGAGGCGCAGCAGGAGCGTCGGGGGGCGGAAGACGGTGCCTCAGTGCCTCTCTCCTTCTGACATTGTTAAAGAAAACACAACAAATTTATAATTATGTAGATAATTACATGTAGATAATGTCCTCAAGTTCTGTATAACCACTTTGTCCTCTCTCTGTGTTTGTTTCTCGTTCGTTGTTGTGTGTGTTTGCGTGCATTTGTCTCTTTCAAACAGGTGCCGGTCCTCACCTCTGCAGTGCTGCCGTCTCCTGTAGCGCTGCATGGTTCTAAGCTAAGTTTCCTTTCCTTTTTCTGTTCTCTCAGATTTGTCCTCAGGTTTGAAGTGTCTGTGTTGTGCAGCTGGTCTGGTCTGTCTCTAGACAGTTCAGGCTTCACCCACTAGTTAAATAGTGGAGGCTCACTGCGACATACTCAACACACAAGTTTCTGAACTCTGCATGAGGGTTTCTCCGGCGAAGTGAGGGCCGTGAGGCACAGCTCCCCGTCCCCCGGTGACCCTGCTAGGTCCACCTTCTTAGGGAAACCCTCTGCAGAGGAGCTGACAGAGCCAGGAACTTGTGAGTTGCGTGTGTCCACTCAGGCATCATTCATGCTTGTTCTGTAGACAGTTCCTGTCAGAAGGAGGAGGCGCAGCAGGAGCGTCGGGGGGCGGAAGACGGTGCCTCAGTGCCTCTCTCCTTCTGACATTGTTAAAGAAAACACAACAAATTTATAATTATGTAGATAATTACATGTAGATAATGTCCTCAAGTTCTGTATAACCACTTTGTCCTCTCTCTGTGTTTGTTTCTCGTTCGTTGTTGTGTGTGTTTGTGTGCATTTGTCTCTTTCAAACAGGTGCCGGTCCTCACCTCTGCAGTGCTGCCGTCTCCTGTAGCGCTGCATGGTTCTAAGCTAAGTTTCCTTTCCTTTTTCTGTTCTCTCAGATTTGTCCTCAGGTTTGAAGTGTCTGTGTTGTGCAGCTGGTCTGGTCTGTCTCTAGACAGTTCAGGCTTCACCCACTAGTTAAATGGTGGAGGCTCACAGCGACATACTCAACACACAAGTTTCTGAACTCTGCATGAGGGTTTCTCCGGCGAAGTGAGGGCCGTGAGGCACAGCTCCCCGTCCCCCGGTGACCCTGCTAGGTCCACCTTCTTAGGGAAACCCTCTGCAGAGGAGCTGACAGAGCCAGGAACTTGTGAGTTGTGTGTGTCCACTCAGGCATCATTCATGCTTGTTCTGTAGACAGTTCCTGTCAGAAGGAGGAGGCGCAGCAGGAGCGTCGGGGGGCGGAAGACGGTGCCTCAGTGCCTCTCTCCTTCTGACATTGTTAAAGAAAACACAACAAATTTATAATTATGTAGATAATTACATGTAGATAATGTCCTCAAGTTCTGTATAACCACTTTGTCCTCTCTCTGTGTTTCTTTCTCGTTCGTTGTTGTGTGTGTTTGCGTGCATTTGTCGCTTTCAAACAGGTGCCGGTCCTCACCTCTGCAGTGCTGCCGTCTCCTGTAGCGCTGCATGGTTCTAAGCTAAGTTTCCTTTCCTTTTTCTGTTCTCTCAGATTTGTCCTCAGGTTTGAAGTGTCTGTGTTGTGCAGCTGGTCTGGTCTGTCTCTAGACAGTTCAGGCTTCACCCACTAGTTAAATGGTGGAGGCTCACAGCGACATACTCAACACACAAGTTTCTGAACTCTGCATGAGGGTTTCTCCGACGAAGTGAGGGCCGTGAGGCACAGCTCCCCGTCCCCCGGTGACCCTGCTAGGTCCACCTTCTTAGGGAAACCCTCTGCAGAGGAGCTGACAGAGCCAGGAACTTGTGAGTTGCGTGTGTCCACTCAGGCATCATTCATGCTTGTTCTGTAGGCAGTTCCTGTCAGAAGGAGGAGGCGCAGCAGGAGCGTCGGGGGGCGGAAGACGGTGCCTCAGTGCCTCTCTCCTTCTGACATTGTTAAAGAAAACACAACAAATTTATAATTATGTAGATAATTACATGTAGATAATGTCCTCAAGTTCTGTATAACCACTTTGTCCTCTCTCTGTGTTTGTTTCTCGTTCGTTGTTGTGTGTGTTTGTGTGCATTTGTCTCTTTCAAACAGGTGCCGGTCCTGACCTCTGCAGTGCTGCCGTCTCCTGTAGCGCTGCATGGTTCTAAGCTAAGTTTCCTTTCCTTTTTCTGTTCTCTCAGATTTGTCCTCAGGTTTGAAGTGTCTGTGTTGTGCAGCTGGTCTGGTCTGTCTCTAGACAGTTCAGGCTTCACCCACTAGTTAAATGGTGGAGGCTCACAGCGACATACTCAACACACAAGTTTCTGAACTCTGCATGAGGGTTTCTCCGACGAAGTGAGGGCCGTGAGGCACAGCTCCCCGTCCCCCGGTGACCCTGCTAGGTCCACCTTCTTAGGGAAACCCTCTGCAGAGGAGCTGACAGAGCTAGGAACTTGTGAGTTGCGTGTGTCCACTCAGGCATCATTCATGCTTGTTCTGTAGGCAGTTCCTGTCAGAAGGAGGAGGCGCAGCAGGAGCGTCGGGGGGCGGAAGACGGTGCCTCAGTGCCTCTCTCCTTCTGACATTGTTAAAGAAAACACAACAAATTTATAATTATGTAGATAATTACATGTAGATAATGTCCTCAAGTTCTGTATAACCACTTTGTCCTCTCTCTGTGTTTGTTTCTTGTTCGTTGTTGTGTGTGTTTGCGTGCATTTGTCTCTTTCAAACAGGTGCCGGTCCTCACCTCTGCAGTGCTGCCGTCTCCTGTAGCGCTGCATGGTTCTAAGCTAAGTTTCCTTTCCTTTTTCTGTTCTCTCAGATTTGTCCTCAGGTTTGAAGTGTCTGTGTTGTGCAGCTGGTCTGGTCTGTCTCTAGACAGTTCAGGCTTCACCCACTAGTTAAATAGTGGAGGCTCACTGCGACATACTCAACACACAAGTTTCTGAACTCTGCATGAGGGTTTCTCCGGCGAAGTGAGGGCCGTGAGGCACAGCTCCCCGTCCCCCGGTGACCCTGCTAGGTCCACCTTCTTAGGGAAACCCTCTGCAGAGGAGCTGACAGAGCCAGGAACTTGTGAGTTGCGTGTGTCCACTCAGGCATCATTCATGCTTGTTCTGTAGACAGTTCCTGTCAGAAGGAGGAGGCGCAGCAGGAGCGTCGGGGGGCGGAAGACGGTGCCTCAGTGCCTCTCTCCTTCTGACATTGTTAAAGAAAACACAACAAATTTATAATTATGTAGATAATTACATGTAGATAATGTCCTCAAGTTCTGTATAACCACTTTGTCCTCTCTCTGTGTTTGTTTCTCGTTCGTTGTTGTGTGTGTTTGTGTGCATTTGTCTCTTTCAAACAGGTGCCGGTCCTCACCTCTGCAGTGCTGCCGTCTCCTGTAGCGCTGCATGGTTCTAAGCTAAGTTTCCTTTCCTTTTTCTGTTCTCTCAGATTTGTCCTCAGGTTTGAAGTGTCTGTGTTGTGCAGCTGGTCTGGTCTGTCTCTAGACAGTTCAGGCTTCACCCACTAGTTAAATGGTGGAGGCTCACAGCGACATACTCAACACACAAGTTTCTGAACTCTGCATGAGGGTTTCTCCGGCGAAGTGAGGGCCGTGAGGCACAGCTCCCCGTCCCCCGGTGACCCTGCTAGGTCCACCTTCTTAGGGAAACCCTCTGCAGAGGAGCTGACAGAGCCAGGAACTTGTGAGTTGTGTGTGTCCACTCAGGCATCATTCATGCTTGTTCTGTAGACAGTTCCTGTCAGAAGGAGGAGGCGCAGCAGGAGCGTCGGGGGGCGGAAGACGGTGCCTCAGTGCCTCTCTCCTTCTGACATTGTTAAAGAAAACACAACAAATTTATAATTATGTAGATAATTACATGTAGATAATGTCCTCAAGTTCTTTATAACCACTTTTTCCTCTCTCTGTGTTTGTTTCTCGTTCGTTGTTGTGTGTGTTTGTGTGCATTTGTCTCTTTCAAACAGGTGCCGGTCCTCACCTCTGCAGTGCTGCCGTCTCCTGTAGCGCTGCATGGTTCTAAGCTAAGTTTCCTTTCCTTTTTCTGTTCTCTCAGATTTGTCCTCAGGTTTGAAGTGTCTGTGTTGTGCAGCTGGTCTGGTCTGTCTCTAGACAGTTCAGGCTTCACCCACTAGTTAAATGGTGGAGGCTCACAGCGACATACTCAACACACAAGTTTCTGAACTCTGCATGAGGGTTTCTCCGGCGAAGTGAGGGCCGTGAGGCACAGCTCCCCGTCCCCCAGTGACCCTGCTAGGTCCACCTTCTTAGGGAAACCCTCTGCAGAGGAGCTGACAGAGCCAGGAACTTGTGAGTTGCGTGTGTCCACTCAGGCATCATTCATGCTTGTTCTGTAGGCAGTTCCTGTCAGAAGGAGGAGGCGCAGCAGGAGCGTCGGGGGGCGGAAGACGGTGCCTCAGTGCCTCTCTCCTTCTGACATTGTTAAAGAAAACACAACAAATTTATAATTATGTAGATAATTACATGTAGATAATGTCCTCAAGTTCTGTATAACCACTTTGTCCTCTCTCTGTGTTTGTTTCTCGTTCGTTGTTGTGTGTGTTTGTGTGCATTTGTCTCTTTCAAACAGGTGCCGGTCCTCACCTCTGCAGTGCTGCCGTCTCCTGTAGCGCTGCATGGTTCTAAGCTAAGTTTCCTTTCCTTTTTCTGTTCTCTCAGATTTGTCCTCAGGTTTGAAGTGTCTGTGTTGTGCAGCTGGTCTGGTCTGTCTCTAGACAGTTCAGGCTTCACCCACTAGTTAAATGGTGGAGGCTCACAGCGACATACTCAACACACAAGTTTCTGAACTCTGCATGAGGGTTTCTCCGACGAAGTGAGGGCCGTGAGGCACAGCTCCCCGTCCCCCGGTGACCCTGCTAGGTCCACCTTCTTAGGGAAACCCTCTGCAGAGGAGCTGACAGAGCCAGGAACTTGTGAGTTGCGTGTGTCCACTCAGGCATCATTCATGCTTGTTCTGTAGGCAGTTCCTGTCAGAAGGAGGAGGCGCAGCAGGAGCGTCGGGGGGCGGAAGACGGTGCCTCAGTGCCTCTCTCCTTCTGACATTGTTAAAGAAAACACAACAAATTTATAATTATGTAGATAATTACATGTAGATAATGTCCTCAAGTTCTGTATAACCACTTTGTCCTCTCTCTGTGTTTGTTTCTCGTTCGTTGTTGTGTGTGTTTGCGTGCATTTGTCTCTTTCAAACAGGTGCCGGTCCTCACCTCTGCAGTGCTGCCGTCTCCTGTAGCGCTGCATGGTTCTAAGCTAAGTTTC
This sequence comes from Aulonocara sp. 'chitande type north' Nkhata Bay, assembly GCF_057382095.1. NCBI lineage: Eukaryota > Metazoa > Chordata > Actinopteri > Cichliformes > Cichlidae > Aulonocara > Aulonocara sp. 'chitande type north' Nkhata Bay. The sequence goes on along the minus strand of NW_028234338.1, from coordinate 98,001 downwards.
CTTTCCTTTTTCTGTTCTCTCAGATTTGTCCTCAGGTTTGAAGTGTCTGTGTTGTGCAGCTGGTCTGGTCTGTCTCTAGACAGTTCAGGCTTCACCCACTAGTTAAATAGTGGAGGCTCACTGCGACATACTCAACACACAAGTTTCTGAACTCTGCATGAGGGTTTCTCCGGCGAAGTGAGGGCCGTGAGGCACAGCTCCCCGTCCCCCGGTGACCCTGCTAGGTCCACCTTCTTAGGGAAACCCTCTGCAGAGGAGCTGACAGAGCCAGGAACTTGTGAGTTGCGTGTGTCCACTCAGGCATCATTCATGCTTGTTCTGTAGACAGTTCCTGTCAGAAGGAGGAGGCGCAGCAGGAGCGTCGGGGGGCGGAAGACGGTGCCTCAGTGCCTCTCTCCTTCTGACATTGTTAAAGAAAACACAACAAATTTATAATTATGTAGATAATTACATGTAGATAATGTCCTCAAGTTCTGTATAACCACTTTGTCCTCTCTCTGTGTTTGTTTCCCGTTCGTTGTTGTGTGTGTTTGCGTGCATTTGTCTCTTTCAAACAGGTGCCGGTCCTCACCTCTGCAGTGCTGCCGTCTCCTGTAGCGCTGCATGGTTCTAAGCTAAGTTTCCTTTCCTTTTTCTGTTCTCTCAGATTTGTCCTCAGGTTTGAAGTGTCTGTGTTGTGCAGCTGGTCTGGTCTGTCTCTAGACAGTTCAGGCTTCACCCACTAGTTAAATGGTGGAGGCTCACAGCGACATACTCAACACACAAGTTTCTGAACTCTGCATGAGGGTTTCTCCGACGAAGTGAGGGCCGTGAGGCACAGCTCCCCGTCCCCCGGTGACCCTGCTAGGTCCACCTTCTTAGGGAAACCCTCTGCAGAGGAGCTGACAGAGCCAGGAACTTGTGAGTTGCGTGTGTCCACTCAGGCATCATTCATGCTTGTTCTGTAGGCAGTTCCTGTCAGAAGGAGGAGGCGCAGCAGGAGCGTCGGGGGGCGGAAGACGGTGCCTCAGTGCCTCTCTCCTTCTGACATTGTTAAAGAAAACACAACAAATTTATAATTATGTAGATAATTACATGTAGATAATGTCCTCAAGTTCTGTATAACCACTTTGTCCTCTCTCTGTGTTTGTTTCTCGTTCGTTGTTGTGTGTGTTTGTGTGCATTTGTCTCTTTCAAACAGGTGCCGGTCCTCACCTCTGCAGTGCTGCCGTCTCCTGTAGCGCTGCATGGTTCTAAGCTAAGTTTCCTTTCCTTTTTCTGTTCTCTCAGATTTGTCCTCAGGTTTGAAGTGTCTGTGTTGTGCAGCTGGTCTGGTCTGTCTCTAGACAGTTCAGGCTTCACCCACTAGTTAAATGGTGGAGGCTCACAGCGACATACTCAACACACAAGTTTCTGAACTCTGCATGAGGGTTTCTCCGGCGAAGTGAGGGCCGTGAGGCACAGCTCCCCGTCCCCCGGTGACCCTGCTAGGTCCACCTTCTTAGGGAAACCCTCTGCAGAGGAGCTGACAGAGCCAGGAACTTGTGAGTTGTGTGTGTCCACTCAGGCATCATTCATGCTTGTTCTGTAGACAGTTCCTGTCAGAAGGAGGAGGCGCAGCAGGAGCGTCGGGGGGCGGAAGACGGTGCCTCAGTGCCTCTCTCCTTCTGACATTGTTAAAGAAAACACAACAAATTTATAATTATGTAGATAATTACATGTAGATAATGTCCTCAAGTTCTGTATAACCACTTTGTCCTCTCTCTGTGTTTCTTTCTCGTTCGTTGTTGTGTGTGTTTGCGTGCATTTGTCGCTTTCAAACAGGTGCCGGTCCTCACCTCTGCAGTGCTGCCGTCTCCTGTAGCGCTGCATGGTTCTAAGCTAAGTTTCCTTTCCTTTTTCTGTTCTCTCAGATTTGTCCTCAGGTTTGAAGTGTCTGTGTTGTGCAGCTGGTCTGGTCTGTCTCTAGACAGTTCAGGCTTCACCCACTAGTTAAATGGTGGAGGCTCACAGCGACATACTCAACACACAAGTTTCTGAACTCTGCATGAGGGTTTCTCCGACGAAGTGAGGGCCGTGAGGCACAGCTCCCCGTCCCCCGGTGACCCTGCTAGGTCCACCTTCTTAGGGAAACCCTCTGCAGAGGAGCTGACAGAGCTAGGAACTTGTGAGTTGCGTGTGTCCACTCAGGCATCATTCATGCTTGTTCTGTAGGCAGTTCCTGTCAGAAGGAGGAGGCGCAGCAGGAGCGTCGGGGGGCGGAAGACGGTGCCTCAGTGCCTCTCTCCTTCTGACATTGTTAAAGAAAACACAACAAATTTATAATTATGTAGATAATTACATGTAGATAATGTCCTCAAGTTCTGTATAACCACTTTGTCCTCTCTCTGTGTTTGTTTCCCGTTCGTTGTTGTGTGTGTTTGTGTGCATTTGTCTCTTTCAAACAGGTGCCGGTCCTCACCTCTGCAGTGCTGCCGTCTCCTGTAGCGCTGCATGGTTCTAAGCTAAGTTTCCTTTCCTTTTTCTGTTCTCTCAGATTTGTCCTCAGGTTTGAAGTGTCTGCGTTGTGCAGCTGGTCTGGTCTGTCTCTAGACAGTTCAGGCTTCACCCACTAGTTAAATGGTGGAGGCTCACAGCGACATACTCAACACACAAGTTTCTGAACTCTGCATGAGGGTTTCTCCGACGAAGTGAGGGCCGTGAGGCACAGCTCCCCGTCCCCCGGTGACCCTGCTAGGTCCACCTTCTTAGGGAAACCCTCTGCAGAGGAGCTGACAGAGCCAGGAACTTGTGAGTTGCGTGTGTCCACTCAGGCATCATTCATGCTTGTTCTGTAGGCAGTTCCTGTCAGAAGGAGGAGGCGCAGCAGGAGCGTCGGGGGGCGGAAGACGGTGCCTCAGTGCCTCTCTCCTTCTGACATTGTTAAAGAAAACACAACAAATTTATAATTATGTAGATAATTACATGTAGATAATGTCCTCAAGTTCTTTATAACCACTTTTTCCTCTCTCTGTGTTTGTTTCTCGTTCGTTGTTGTGTGTGTTTGTGTGCATTTGTCTCTTTCAAACAGGTGCCGGTCCTGACCTCTGCAGTGCTGCCGTCTCCTGTAGCGCTGCATGGTTCTAAGCTAAGTTTCCTTTCCTTTTTCTGTTCTCTCAGATTTGTCCTCAGGTTTGAAGTGTCTGTGTTGTGCAGCTGGTCTGGTCTGTCTCTAGACAGTTCAGGCTTCACCCACTAGTTAAATGGTGGAGGCTCACAGCGACATACTCAACACACAAGTTTCTGAACTCTGCATGAGGGTTTCTCCGGCGAAGTGAGGGCCGTGAGGCACAGCTCCCCGTCCCCCGGTGACCCTGCTAGGTCCACCTTCTTAGGGAAACCCTCTGCAGAGGAGCTGACAGAGCCAGGAACTTGTGAGTTGCGTGTGTCCACTCAGGCATCATTCATGCTTGTTCTGTAGGCAGTTCCTGTCAGAAGGAGGAGGCGCAGCAGGAGCGTCGGGGGGCGGAAGACGGTGCCTCAGTGCCTCTCTCCTTCTGACATTGTTAAAGAAAACACAACAAATTTATAATTATGTAGATAATTACATGTAGATAATGTCCTCAAGTTCTGTATAACCACTTTGTCCTCTCTCTGTGTTTGTTTCTCGTTCGTTGTTGTGTGTGTTTGTGTGCATTTGTCTCTTTCAAACAGGTGCCGGTCCTCACCTCTGCAGTGCTGCCGTCTCCTGTAGCGCTGCATGGTTCTAAGCTAAGTTTCCTTTCCTTTTTCTGTTCTCTCAGATTTGTCCTCAGGTTTGAAGTGTCTGTGTTGTGCAGCTGGTCTGGTCTGTCTCTAGACAGTTCAGGCTTCACCCACTAGTTAAATGGTGGAGGCTCACAGCGACATACTCAACACACAAGTTTCTGAACTCTGCATGAGGGTTTCTCCGACGAAGTGAGGGCCGTGAGGCACAGCTCCCCGTCCCCCGGTGACCCTGCTAGGTCCACCTTCTTAGGGAAACCCTCTGCAGAGGAGCTGACAGAGCCAGGAACTTGTGAGTTGCGTGTGTCCACTCAGGCATCATTCATGCTTGTTCTGTAGGCAGTTCCTGTCAGAAGGAGGAGGCGCAGCAGGAGCGTCGGGGGGCGGAAGACGGTGCCTCAGTGCCTCTCTCCTTCTGACATTGTTAAAGAAAACACAACAAATTTATAATTATGTAGATAATTACATGTAGATAATGTCCTCAAGTTCTGTATAACCACTTTGTCCTCTCTCTGTGTTTGTTTCTCGTTCGTTGTTGTGTGTGTTTGTGTGCATTTGTCTCTTTCAAACAGGTGCCGGTCCTCACCTCTGCAGTGCTGCCGTCTCCTGTAGCGCTGCATGGTTCTAAGCTAAGTTTCCTTTCCTTTTTCTGTTCTCTCAGATTTGTCCTCAGGTTTGAAGTGTCTGTGTTGTGCAGCTGGTCTGGTCTGTCTCTAGACAGTTCAGGCTTCACCCACTAGTTAAATGGTGGAGGCTCACAGCGACATACTCAACACACAAGTTTCTGAACTCTGCATGAGGGTTTCTCCGGCGAAGTGAGGGCCGTGAGGCACAGCTCCCCGTCCCCCGGTGACCCTGCTAGGTCCACCTTCTTAGGGAAACCCTCTGCAGAGGAGCTGACAGAGCCAGGAACTTGTGAGTTGTGTGTGTCCACTCAGGCATCATTCATGCTTGTTCTGTAGACAGTTCCTGTCAGAAGGAGGAGGCGCAGCAGGAGCGTCGGGGGGCGGAAGACGGTGCCTCAGTGCCTCTCTCCTTCTGACATTGTTAAAGAAAACACAACAAATTTATAATTATGTAGATAATTACATGTAGATAATGTCCTCAAGTTCTGTATAACCACTTTGTCCTCTCTCTGTGTTTCTTTCTCGTTCGTTGTTGTGTGTGTTTGCGTGCATTTGTCGCTTTCAAACAGGTGCCGGTCCTCACCTCTGCAGTGCTGCCGTCTCCTGTAGCGCTGCATGGTTCTAAGCTAAGTTTCCTTTCCTTTTTCTGTTCTCTCAGATTTGTCCTCAGGTTTGAAGTGTCTGTGTTGTGCAGCTGGTCTGGTCTGTCTCTAGACAGTTCAGGCTTCACCCACTAGTTAAATGGTGGAGGCTCACAGCGACATACTCAACACACAAGTTTCTGAACTCTGCATGAGGGTTTCTCCGACGAAGTGAGGGCCGTGAGGCACAGCTCCCCGTCCCCCGGTGACCCTGCTAGGTCCACCTTCTTAGGGAAACCCTCTGCAGAGGAGCTGACAGAGCCAGGAACTTGTGAGTTGCGTGTGTCCACTCAGGCATCATTCATGCTTGTTCTGTAGACAGTTCCTGTCAGAAGGAGGAGGCGCAGCAGGAGCGTCGGGGGGCGGAAGACGGTGCCTCAGTGCCTCTCTCCTTCTGACATTGTTAAAGAAAACACAACAAATTTATAATTATGTAGATAATTACATGTAGATAATGTCCTCAAGTTCTGTATAACCACTTTGTCCTCTCTCTGTGTTTGTTTCCCGTTCGTTGTTGTGTGTGTTTGCGTGCATTTGTCTCTTTCAAACAGGTGCCGGTCCTCACCTCTGCAGTGCTGCCGTCTCCTGTAGCGCTGCATGGTTCTAAGCTAAGTTTCCTTTCCTTTTTCTGTTCTCTCAGATTTGTCCTCAGGTTTGAAGTGTCTGTGTTGTGCAGCTGGTCTGGTCTGTCTCTAGACAGTTCAGGCTTCACCCACTAGTTAAATGGTGGAGGCTCACAGCGACATACTCAACACACAAGTTTCTGAACTCTGCATGAGGGTTTCTCCGACGAAGTGAGGGCCGTGAGGCACAGCTCCCCGTCCCCCGGTGACCCTGCTAGGTCCACCTTCTTAGGGAAACCCTCTGCAGAGGAGCTGACAGAGCCAGGAACTTGTGAGTTGCGTGTGTCCACTCAGGCATCATTCATGCTTGTTCTGTAGGCAGTTCCTGTCAGAAGGAGGAGGCGCAGCAGGAGCGTCGGGGGGCGGAAGACGGTGCCTCAGTGCCTCTCTCCTTCTGACATTGTTAAAGAAAACACAACAAATTTATAATTATGTAGATAATTACATGTAGATAATGTCCTCAAGTTCTGTATAACCACTTTGTCCTCTCTCTGTGTTTGTTTCTCGTTCGTTGTTGTGTGTGTTTGTGTGCATTTGTCTCTTTCAAACAGGTGCCGGTCCTCACCTCTGCAGTGCTGCCGTCTCCTGTAGCGCTGCATGGTTCTAAGCTAAGTTTCCTTTCCTTTTTCTGTTCTCTCAGATTTGTCCTCAGGTTTGAAGTGTCTGTGTTGTGCAGCTGGTCTGGTCTGTCTCTAGACAGTTCAGGCTTCACCCACTAGTTAAATGGTGGAGGCTCACAGCGACATACTCAACACACAAGTTTCTGAACTCTGCATGAGGGTTTCTCCGGCGAAGTGAGGGCCGTGAGGCACAGCTCCCCGTCCCCCGGTGACCCTGCTAGGTCCACCTTCTTAGGGAAACCCTCTGCAGAGGAGCTGACAGAGCCAGGAACTTGTGAGTTGTGTGTGTCCACTTAGGCATCATTCATGCTTGTTCTGTAGGCAGTTCCTGTCAGAAGGAGGAGGCGCAGCAGGAGCGTCGGGGGGCGGAAGACGGTGCCTCAGTGCCTCTCTCCTTCTGACATTGTTAAAGAAAACACAACAAATTTATAATTATGTAGATAATTACATGTAGATAATGTCCTCAAGTTCTGTATAACCACTTTGTCCTCTCTCTGTGTTTGTTTCTCGTTCGTTGTTGTGTGTGTTTGTGTGCATTTGTCTCTTTCAAACAGGTGCCGGTCCTCACCTCTGCAGTGCTGCCGTCTCCTGTAGCGCTGCATGGTTCTAAGCTAAGTTTCCTTTCCTTTTTCTGTTCTCTCAGATTTGTCCTCAGGTTTGAAGTGTCTGTGTTGTGCAGCTGGTCTGGTCTGTCTCTAGACAGTTCAGGCTTCACCCACTAGTTAAATGGTGGAGGCTCACAGCGACATACTCAACACACAAGTTTCTGAACTCTGCATGAGGGTTTCTCCGGCGAAGTGAGGGCCGTGAGGCACAGCTCCCCGTCCCCCGGTGACCCTGCTAGGTCCACCTTCTTAGGGAAACCCTCTGCAGAGGAGCTGACAGAGCCAGGAACTTGTGAGTTGTGTGTGTCCACTCAGGCATCATTCATGCTTGTTCTGTAGGCAGTTCCTGTCAGAAGGAGGAGGCGCAGCAGGAGCGTCGGGGGGCGGAAGACGGTGCCTCAGTGCCTCTCTCCTTCTGACATTGTTAAAGAAAACACAACAAATTTATAATTATGTAGATAATTACATGTAGATAATGTCCTCAAGTTCTGTATAACCACTTTGTCCTCTCTCTGTGTTTGTTTCTCGTTCGTTGTTGTGTGTGATTGTGTGCATTTGTCTCTTTCAAACAGGTGCCGGTCCTCACCTCTGCAGTGCTGCCGTCTCCTGTAGCGCTGCATGGTTCTAAGCTAAGTTTCCTTTCCTTTTTCTGTTCTCTCAGATTTGTCCTCAGGTTTGAAGTGTCTGTGTTGTGCAGCTGGTCTGGTCTGTCTCTAGACAGTTCAGGCTTCACCCACTAGTTAAATGGTGGAGGCTCACAGCGACATACTCAACACACAAGTTTCTGAACTCTGCATGAGGGTTTCTCCGGCGAAGTGAGGGCCGTGAGGCACAGCTCCCCGTCCCCCGGTGACCCTGCTAGGTCCACCTTCTTAGGGAAACCCTCTGCAGAGGAGCTGACAGAGCCAGGAACTTGTGAGTTGCGTGTGTCCACTCAGGCATCATTCATGCTTGTTCTGTAGGCAGTTCCTGTCAGAAGGAGGAGGCGCAGCAGGAGCGTCGGGGGGCGGAAGACGGTGCCTCAGTGCCTCTCTCCTTCTGACATTGTTAAAGAAAACACAACAAATTTATAATTATGTAGATAATTACATGTAGATAATGTCCTCAAGTTCTGTATAACCACTTTGTCCTCTCTCTGTGTTTGTTTCTCGTTCGTTGTTGTGTGTGTTTGTGTGCATTTGTCTCTTTCAAACAGGTGCCGGTCCTCACCTCTGCAGTGCTGCCGTCTCCTGTAGCGCTGCATGGTTCTAAGCTAAGTTTCCTTTCCTTTTTCTGTTCTCTCAGATTTGTCCTCAGGTTTAAAGTGTCTGTGTTGTGCAGCTGGTCTGGTCTGTCTCTAGACAGTTCAGGCTTCACCCACTAGTTAAATGGTGGAGGCTCACAGCGACATACTCAACACACAAGTTTCTGAACTCTGCATGAGGGTTTCTCCGGCGAAGTGAGGGCCGTGAGGCACAGCTCCCCGTCCCCCGGTGACCCTGCTAGGTCCACCTTCTTAGGGAAACCCTCTGCAGAGGAGCTGACAGAGCCAGGAACTTGTGAGTTGTGTGTGTCCACTCAGGCATCATTCATGCTTGTTCTGTAGGCAGTTCCTGTCAGAAGGAGGAGGCGCAGCAGGAGCGTCGGGGGGCGGAAGACGGTGCCTCAGTGCCTCTCTCCTTCTGACATTGTTAAAGAAAACACAACAAATTTATAATTATGTAGATAATTACATGTAGATAATGTCCTCAAGTTCTGTATAACCACTTTTTCCTCTCTCTGTGTTTGTTTCTCGTTCGTTGTTGTGTGTGTTTGTGTGCATTTGTCTCTTTCAAACAGGTGCCGGTCCTCACCTCTGCAGTGCTGCCGTCTCCTGTAGCGCTGCATGGTTCTAAGCTAAGTTTCCTTTCCTTTTTCTGTTCTCTCAGATTTGTCCTCAGGTTTGAAGTGTCTGTGTTGTGCAGCTGGTCTGGTCTGTCTCTAGACAGTTCAGGCTTCACCCACTAGTTAAATGGTGGAGGCTCACAGCGACATACTCAACACACAAGTTTCTGAACTCTGCATGAGGGTTTCTCCGGCGAAGTGAGGGCCGTGAGGCACAGCTCCCCGTCCCCCGGTGACCCTGCTAGGTCCACCTTCTTAGGGAAACCCTCTGCAGAGGAGCTGACAGAGCCAGGAACTTGTGAGTTGCGTGTGTCCACTCAGGCATCATTCATGCTTGTTCTGTAGGCAGTTCCTGTCAGAAGGAGGAGGCGCAGCAGGAGCGTCGGGGGGCGGAAGACGGTGCCTCAGTGCCTCTCTCCTTCTGACATTGTTAAAGAAAACACAACAAATTTATAATTATGTAGATAATTACATGTAGATAATGTCCTCAAGTTCTGTATAACCACTTTGTCCTCTCTCTGTGTTTGTTTCTCGTTCGTTGTTGTGTGTGTTTGTGTGCATTTGTCTCTTTCAAACAGGTGCCGGTCCTCACCTCTGCAGTGCTGCCGTCTCCTGTAGCGCTGCATGGTTCTAAGCTAAGTTTCCTTTCCTTTTTCTGTTCTCTCAGATTTGTCCTCAGGTTTGAAGTGTCTGTGTTGTGCAGCTGGTCTGGTCTGTCTCTAGACAGTTCAGGCTTCACCCACTAGTTAAATGGTGGAGGCTCACAGCGACATACTCAACACACAAGTTTCTGAACTCTGCATGAGGGTTTCTCCGACGAAGTGAGGGCCGTGAGGCACAGCTCCCCGTCCCCCGGTGACCCTGCTAGGTCCACCTTCTTAGGGAAACCCTCTGCAGAGGAGCTGACAGAGCCAGGAACTTGTGAGTTGCGTGTGTCCACTCAGGCATCATTCATGCTTGTTCTGTAGGCAGTTCCTGTCAGAAGGAGGAGGCGCAGCAGGAGCGTCGGGGGGCGGAAGACGGTGCCTCAGTGCCTCTCTCCTTCTGACATTGTTAAAGAAAACACAACAAATTTATAATTATGTAGATAATTACATGTAGATAATGTCCTCAAGTTCTGTATAACCACTTTGTCCTCTCTCTGTGTTTGTTTCTCGTTCGTTGTTGTGTGTGTTTGTGTGCATTTGTCTCTTTCAAACAGGTGCCGGTCCTCACCTCTGCAGTGCTGCCGTCTCCTGTAGCGCTGCATGGTTCTAAGCTAAGTTTCCTTTCCTTTTTCTGTTCTCTCAGATTTGTCCTCAGGTTTGAAGTGTCTGCGTTGTGCAGCTGGTCTGGTCTGTCTCTAGACAGTTCAGGCTTCACCCACTAGTTAAATGGTGGAGGCTCACAGCGACATACTCAACACACAAGTTTCTGAACTCTGCATGAGGGTTTCTCCGGCGAAGTGAGGGCCGTGAGGCACAGCTCCCCGTCCCCCGGTGACCCTGCTAGGTCCACCTTCTTAGGGAAACCCTCTGCAGAGGAGCTGACAGAGCCAGGAACTTGTGAGTTGCGTGTGTCCACTCAGGCATCATTCATGCTTGTTCTGTAGGCAGTTCCTGTCAGAAGGAGGAGGCGCAGCAGGAGCGTCGGGGGGCGGAAGACGGTGCCTCAGTGCCTCTCTCCTTCTGACATTGTTAAAGAAAACACAACAAATTTATAATTATGTAGATAATTACATGTAGATAATGTCCTCAAGTTCTGTATAACCACTTTGTCCTCTCTCTGTGTTTGTTTCTCGTTCGTTGTTGTGTGTGTTTGTGTGCATTTGTCTCTTTCAAACAGGTGCCGGTCCTCACCTCTGCAGTGCTGCCGTCTCCTGTAGCGCTGCATGGTTCTAAGCTAAGTTTCCTTTCCTTTTTCTGTTCTCTCAGATTTGTCCTCAGGTTTGAAGTGTCTGCGTTGTGCAGCTGGTCTGGTCTGTCTCTAGACAGTTCAGGCTTCACCCACTAGTTAAATGGTGGAGGCTCACAGCGACATACTCAACACACAAGTTTCTGAACTCTGCATGAGGGTTTCTCCGACGAAGTGAGGGCCGTGAGGCACAGCTCCCCGTCCCCCGGTGACCCTGCTAGGTCCACCTTCTTAGGGAAACCCTCTGCAGAGGAGCTGACAGAGCCAGGAACTTGTGAGTTGCGTGTGTCCACTCAGGCATCATTCATGCTTGTTCTGTAGGCAGTTCCTGTCAGAAGGAGGAGGCGCAGCAGGAGCGTCGGGGGGCGGAAGACGGTGCCTCAGTGCCTCTCTCCTTCTGACATTGTTAAAGAAAACACAACAAATTTATAATTATGTAGATAATTACATGTAGATAATGTCCTCAAGTTCTGTATAACCACTTTGTCCTCTCTCTGTGTTTGTTTCTCGTTCGTTGTTGTGTGTGATTGTGTGCATTTGTCTCTTTCAAACAGGTGCCGGTCCTCACCTCTGCAGTGCTGCCGTCTCCTGTAGCGCTGCATGGTTCTAAGCTAAGTTTCCTTTCCTTTTTCTGTTCTCTCAGATTTGTCCTCAGGTTTGAAGTGTCTGTGTTGTGCAGCTGGTCTGGTCTGTCTCTAGACAGTTCAGGCTTCACCCACTAGTTAAATGGTGGAGGCTCACAGCGACATACTCAACACACAAGTTTCTGAACTCTGCATGAGGGTTTCTCCGGCGAAGTGAGGGCCGTGAGGCACAGCTCCCCGTCCCCCGGTGACCCTGCTAGGTCCACCTTCTTAGGGAAACCCTCTGCAGAGGAGCTGACAGAGCCAGGAACTTGTGAGTTGCGTGTGTCCACTCAGGCATCATTCATGCTTGTTCTGTAGACAGTTCCTGTCAGAAGGAGGAGGCGCAGCAGGAGCGTCGGGGGGCGGAAGACGGTGCCTCAGTGCCTCTCTCCTTCTGACATTGTTAAAGAAAACACAACAAATTTATAATTATGTAGATAATTACATGTAGATAATGTCCTCAAGTTCTGTATAACCACTTTGTCCTCTCTCTGTGTTTGTTTCTCGTTCGTTGTTGTGTGTGTTTGTGTGCATTTGTCTCTTTCAAACAGGTGCCGGTCCTCACCTCTGCAGTGCTGCCGTCTCCTGTAGCGCTGCATGGTTCTAAGCTAAGTTTCCTTTCCTTTTTCTGTTCTCTCAGATTTGTCCTCAGGTTTAAAGTGTCTGTGTTGTGCAGCTGGTCTGGTCTGTCTCTAGACAGTTCAGGCTTCACCCACTAGTTAAATGGTGGAGGCTCACAGCGACATACTCAACACACAAGTTTCTGAACTCTGCATGAGGGTTTCTCCGGCGAAGTGAGGGCCGTGAGGCACAGCTCCCCGTCCCCCGGTGACCCTGCTAGGTCCACCTTCTTAGGGAAACCCTCTGCAGAGGAGCTGACAGAGCCAGGAACTTGTGAGTTGCGTGTGTCCACTCAGGCATCATTCATGCTTGTTCTGTAGGCAGTTCCTGTCAGAAGGAGGAGGCGCAGCAGGAGCGTCGGGGGGGCGGAAGACGGTGCCTCAGTGCCTCTCTCCTTCTGACATTGTTAAAGAAAACACAACAAATTTATAATTATGTAGATAATTACATGTAGATAATGTCCTCAAGTTCTGTATAACCACTTTGTCCTCTCTCTGTGTTTGTTTCTCGTTCGTTGTTGTGTGTGTTTGTGTGCATTTGTCTCTTTCAAACAGGTGCCGGTCCTCACCTCTGCAGTGCTGCCGTCTCCTGTAGCGCTGCATGGTTCTAAGCTAAGTTTCCTTTCCTTTTTCTGTTCTCTCAGATTTGTCCTCAGGTTTGAAGTGTCTGTGTTGTGCAGCTGGTCTGGTCTGTCTCTAGACAGTTCAGGCTTCACCCACTAGTTAAATGGTGGAGGCTCACAGCGACATACTCAACACACAAGTTTCTGAACTCTGCATGAGGGTTTCTCCGACGAAGTGAGGGCCGTGAGGCACAGCTCCCCGTCCCCCGGTGACCCTGCTAGGTCCACCTTCTTAGGGAAACCCTCTGCAGAGGAGCTGACAGAGCCAGGAACTTGTGAGTTGCGTGTGTCCACTCAGGCATCATTCATGCTTGTTCTGTAGGCAGTTCCTGTCAGAAGGAGGAGGCGCAGCAGGAGCGTCGGGGGGCGGAAGACGGTGCCTCAGTGCCTCTCTCCTTCTGACATTGTTAAAGAAAACACAACAAATTTATAATTATGTAGATAATTACATGTAGATAATGTCCTCAAGTTCTGTATAACCACTTTGTCCTCTCTCTGTGTTTGTTTCTCGTTCGTTGTTGTGTGTGTTTGTGTGCATTTGTCTCTTTCAAACAGGTGCCGGTCCTCACCTCTGCAGTGCTGCCGTCTCCTGTAGCGCTGCATGGTTCTAAGCTAAGTTTCCTTTCCTTTTTCTGTTCTCTCAGATTTGTCCTCAGGTTTGAAGTGTCTGTGTTGTGCAGCTGGTCTGGTCTGTCTCTAGACAGTTCAGGCTTCACCCACTAGTTAAATGGTGGAGGCTCACAGCGACATACTCAACACACAAGTTTCTGAACTCTGCATGAGGGTTTCTCCGGCGAAGTGAGGGCCGTGAGGCACAGCTCCCCGTCCCCCGGTGACCCTGCTAGGTCCACCTTCTTAGGGAAACCCTCTGCAGAGGAGCTGACAGAGCCAGGAACTTGTGAGTTGCGTGTGTCCACTCAGGCATCATTCATGCTTGTTCTGTAGGCAGTTCCTGTCAGAAGGAGGAGGCGCAGCAGGAGCGTCGGGGGGCGGAAGACGGTGCCTCAGTGCCTCTCTCCTTCTGACATTGTTAAAGAAAACACAACAAATTTATAATTATGTAGATAATTACATGTAGATAATGTCCTCAAGTTCTGTATAACCACTTTGTCCTCTCTCTGTGTTTGTTTCTCGTTCGTTGTTGTGTGTGTTTGTGTGCATTTGTCTCTTTCAAACAGGTGCCGGTCCTCACCTCTGCAGTGCTGCCGTCTCCTGTAGCGCTGCATGGTTCTAAGCTAAGTTTCCTTTCCTTTTTCTGTTCTCTCAGATTTGTCCTCAGGTTTGAAGTGTCTGTGTTGTGCAGCTGGTCTGGTCTGTCTCTAGACAGTTCAGGCTTCACCCACTAGTTAAATGGTGGAGACTCACAGCGACATACTCAACACACAAGTTTCTGAACTCTGCATGAGGGTTTCTCCGGCGAAGTGAGGGCCGTGAGGCACAGCTCCCCGTCCCCCGGTGACCCTGCTAGGTCCACCTTCTTAGGGAAACCCTCTGCAGAGGAGCTGACAGAGCCAGGAACTTGTGAGTTGCGTGTGTCCACTCAAGCATCATTCATGCTTGTTCTGTAGGCAGTTCCTGTCAGAAGGAGGAGGCGCAGCAGGAGCGTCGGGGGGCGGAAGACGGTGCCTCAGTGCCTCTCTCCTTCTGACATTGTTAAAGAAAACACAACAAATTTATAATTATGTAGATAATTACATGTAGATAATGTCCTCAAGTTCTGTATAACCACTTTGTCCTCTCTCTGTGTTTGTTTCTCGTTCGTTGTTGTGTGTGTTTGTGTGCATTTGTCTCTTTCAAACAGGTGCCGGTCCTCACCTCTGCAGTGCTGCCGTCTCCTGTAGCGCTGCATGGTTCTAAGCTAAGTTTCCTTTCCTTTTTCTGTTCTCTCAGATTTGTCCTCAGGTTTGAAGTGTCTGTGTTGTGCAGCTGGTCTGGTCTGTCTCTAGACAGTTCAGGCTTCACCCACTAGTTAAATGGTGGAGGCTCACAGCGACATACTCAACACACAAGTTTCTGAACTCTGCATGAGGGTTTCTCCGGCGAAGTGAGGGCCGTGAGGCACAGCTCCCCGTCCCCCGGTGACCCTGCTAGGTCCACCTTCTTAGGGAAACCCTCTGCAGAGGAGCTGACAGAGCCAGGAACTTGTGAGTTGCGTGTGTCCACTCAGGCATCATTCATGCTTGTTCTGTAGGCAGTTCCTGTCAGAAGGAGGAGGCGCAGCAGGAGCGTCGGGGGGCGGAAGACGGTGCCTCAGTGCCTCTCTCCTTCTGACATTGTTAAAGAAAACACAACAAATTTATAATTATGTAGATAATTACATGTAGATAATGTCCTCAAGTTCTGTATAACCACTTTGTCCTCTCTCTGTGTTTGTATCTCGTTCGTTGTTGTGTGTGTTTGTGTGCATTTGTCTCTTTCAAACAGGTGCCGGTCCTCACCTCTGCAGTGCTGCCGTCTCCTGTAGCGCTGCATGGTTCTAAGCTAAGTTTCCTTTCCTTTTTCTGTTCTCTCAGATTTGTCCTCAGGTTTGAAGTGTCTGTGTTGTGCAGGTGGTCTGGTCTGTCTCTAGACAGTTCAGGCTTCACCCACTAGTTAAATGGTGGAGGCTCACAGCGACATACTCAACACACAAGTTTCTGAACTCTGCATGAGGGTTTCTCCGGCGAAGTGAGGGCCATGAGGCACAGCTCCCCGTCCCCCGGTGACCCTGCTAGGTCCACCTTCTTAGGGAAACCCTCTGCAGAGGAGCTGACAGAGCCAGGAACTTGTGAGTTGTGTGTGTCCACTCAGGCATCATTCATGCTTGTTCTGTAGGCAGTTCCTGTCAGAAGGAGGAGGCGCAGCAGGAGCGTCGGGGGGCGGAAGACGGTGCCTCAGTGCCTCTCTCCTTCTGACATTGTTAAAGAAAACACAACAAATTTATAATTATGTAGATAATTACATGTAGATAATGTCCTCAAGTTCTGTATAACCACTTTGTCCTCTCTCTGTGTTTGTTTCTCGTTCGTTGTTGTGTGTGTTTGTGTGCATTTGTCTCTTTCAAACAGGTGCCGGTCCTCACCTCTGCAGTGCTGCCGTCTCCTGTAGCGCTGCATGGTTCTAAGCTAAGTTTCCTTTCCTTTTTCTGTTCTCTCAGATTTGTCCTCAGGTTTGAAGTGTCTGTGTTGTGCAGCTGGTCTGGTCTGTCTCTAGACAGTTCAGGCTTCACCCACTAGTTAAATGGTGGAGGCTCACAGCGACATACTCAACACACAAGTTTCTGAACTCTGCATGAGGGTTTCTCCGGCGAAGTGAGGGCCGTGAGGCACAGCTCCCCGTCCCCCGGTGACCCTGCTAGGTCCACCTTCTTAGGGAAACCCTCTGCAGAGGAGCTGACAGAGCCAGGAACTTGTGAGTCGCGTGTGTCCACTCAGGCATCATTCATGCTTGTTCTGTAGGCAGTTCCTGTCAGAAGGAGGAGGCGCAGCAGGAGCGTCGGGGGGCGGAAGACGGTGCCTCAGTGCCTCTCTCCTTCTGACATTGTTAAAGAAAACACAACAAATTTATAATTATGTAGATAATTACATGTAGATAATGTCCTCAAGTTCTGTATAACCACTTTGTCCTCTCTCTGTGTTTGTTTCTCGTTCGTTGTTGTGTGTGTTTGTGTGCATTTGTCTCTTTCAAACAGGTGCCGGTCCTCACCTCTGCAGTGCTGCCGTCTCCTGTAGCGCTGCATGGTTCTAAGCTAAGTTTCCTTTCCTTTTTCTGTTCTCTCAGATTTGTCCTCAGGTTTGAAGTGTCTGTGTTGTGCAGCTGGTCTGGTCTGTCTCTAGACAGTTCAGGCTTCACCCACTAGTTAAATGGTGGAGGCTCACAGCGACATACTCAACACACAAGTTTCTGAACTCTGCATGAGGGTTTCTCCGGCGAAGTGAGGGCCGTGAGGCACAGCTCCCCGTCCCCCGGTGACCCTGCTAGGTCCACCTTCTTAGGGAAACCCTCTGCAGAGGAGCTGACAGAGCCAGGAACTTGTGAGTTGCGTGTGTCCACTCAGGCATCATTCATGCTTGTTCTGTAGGCAGTTCCTGTCAGAAGGAGGAGGCGCAGCAGGAGCGTCGGGGGGCGGAAGACGGTGCCTCAGTGCCTCTCTCCTTCTGACATTGTTAAAGAAAACACAACAAATTTATAATTATGTAGATAATTACATGTAGATAATGTCCTCAAGTTCTTTATAACCACTTTTTCCTCTCTCTGTGTTTGTTTCTCGTTCGTTGTTGTGTGTGTTTGTGTGCATTTGTCTCTTTCAAACAGGTGCCGGTCCTCACCTCTGCAGTGCTGCCGTCTCCTGTAGCGCTGCATGGTTCTAAGCTAAGTTTCCTTTCCTTTTTCTGTTCTCTCAGATTTGTCCTCAGGTTTGAAGTGTCTGCGTTGTGCAGCTGGTCTGGTCTGTCTCTAGACAGTTCAGGCTTCACCCACTAGTTAAATGGTGGAGGCTCACAGCGACATACTCAACACACAAGTTTCTGAACTCTGCATGAGGGTTTCTCCGGCGAAGTGAGGGCCGTGAGGCACAGCTCCCCGTCCCCCGGTGACCCTGCTAGGTCCACCTTCTTAGGGAAACCCTCTGCAGAGGAGCTGACAGAGCCAGGAACTTGTGAGTTGCGTGTGTCCACTCAGGCATCATTCATGCTTGTTCTGTAGGCAGTTCCTGTCAGAAGGAGGAGGCGCAGCAGGAGCGTCGGGGGGCGGAAGACGGTGCCTCAGTGCCTCTCTCCTTCTGACATTGTTAAAGAAAACACAACAAATTTATAATTATGTAGATAATTACATGTAGATAATGTCCTCAAGTTCTGTATAACCACTTTTTCCTCTCTCTGTGTTTGTTTCTCGTTCGTTGTTGTGTGTGTTTGTGTGCATTTGTCTCTTTCAAACAGGTGCCGGTCCTCACCTCTGCAGTGCTGCCGTCTCCTGTAGCGCTGCATGGTTCTAAGCTAAGTTTCCTTTCCTTTTTCTGTTCTGTCAGATTTGTCCTCAGGTTTGAAGTGTCTGTGTTGTGCAGCTGGTCTGGTCTGTCTCTAGACAGTTCAGGCTTCACCCACTAGTTAAATGGTGGAGGCTCACAGCGACATACTCAACACACAAGTTTCTGAACTCTGCATGAGGGTTTCTCCGGCGAAGTGAGGGCCGTGAGGCACAGCTCCCCGTCCCCCGGTGACCCTGCTAGGTCCACCTTCTTAGGGAAACCCTCTGCAGAGGAGCTGACAGAGCCAGGAACTTGTGAGTTGTGTGTGTCCACTCAGGCATCATTCATGCTTGTTCTGTAGGCAGTTCCTGTCAGAAGGAGGAGGCGCAGCAGGAGCGTCGGGGGGCGGAAGACGGTGCCTCAGTGCCTCTCTCCTTCTGACATTGTTAAAGAAAACACAACAAATTTATAATTATGTAGATAATTACATGTAGATAATATCCTCAAGTTCTGTATAACCACTTTGTCCTCTCTCTGTGTTTGTTTCTCGTTCGTTGTTGTGTGTGTTTGTGTGCATTTGTCTCTTTCAAACAGGTGCCGGTCCTCACCTCTGCAGTGCTGCCGTCTCCTGTAGCGCTGCATGGTTCTAAGCTAAGTTTCCTTTCCTTTTTCTGTTCTCTCAGATTTGTCCTCAGGTTTGAAGTGTCTGCGTTGTGCAGCTGGTCTGGTCTGTCTCTAGACAGTTCAGGCTTCACCCACTAGTTAAATGGTGGAGGCTCACAGCGACATACTCAACACACAAGTTTCTGAACTCTGCATGAGGGTTTCTCCGACGAAGTGAGGGCCGTGAGGCACAGCTCCCCGTCCCCCGGTGACCCTGCTAGGTCCACCTTCTTAGGGAAACCCTCTGCAGAGGAGCTGACAGAGCCAGGAACTTGTGAGTTGCGTGTGTCCACTCAGGCATCATTCATGCTTGTTCTGTAGGCAGTTCCTGTCAGAAGGAGGAGGCGCAGCAGGAGCGTCGGGGGGCGGAAGACGGTGCCTCAGTGCCTCTCTCCTTCTGACATTGTTAAAGAAAACACAACAAATTTATAATTATGTAGATAATTACATGTAGATAATGTCCTCAAGTTCTTTATAACCACTTTTTCCTCTCTCTGTGTTTGTTTCTCGTTCGTTGTTGTGTGTGTTTGTGTGCATTTGTCTCTTTCAAACAGGTGCCGGTCCTCACCTCTGCAGTGCTGCCGTCTCCTGTAGCGCTGCATGGTTCTAAGCTAAGTTTCCTTTCCTTTTTCTGTTCTCTCAGATTTGTCCTCAGGTTTGAAGTGTCTGCGTTGTGCAGCTGGTCTGGTCTGTCTCTAGACAGTTCAGGCTTCACCCACTAGTTAAATGGTGGAGGCTCACAGCGACATACTCAACACACAAGTTTCTGAACTCTGCATGAGGGTTTCTCCGGCGAAGTGAGGGCCGTGAGGCACAGCTCCCCGTCCCCCGGTGACCCTGCTAGGTCCACCTTCTTAGGGAAACCCTCTGCAGAGGAGCTGACAGAGCCAGGAACTTGTGAGTTGCGTGTGTCCACTCAGGCATCATTCATGCTTGTTCTGTAGGCAGTTCCTATCAGAAGGAGGAGGCGCAGCAGGAGCGTCGGGGGGCGGAAGACGGTGCCTCAGTGCCTCTCTCCTTCTGACATTGTTAAAGAAAACACAACAAATTTATAATTATGTAGATAATTACATGTAGATAATGTCCTCAAGTTCTGTATAACCACTTTTTCCTCTCTCTGTGTTTGTTTCTCGTTCGTTGTTGTGTGTGTTTGTGTGCATTTGTCTCTTTCAAACAGGTGCCGGTCCTCACCTCTGCAGTGCTGCCGTCTCCTGTAGCGCTGCATGGTTCTAAGCTAAGTTTCCTTTCCTTTTTCTGTTCTCTCAGATTTGTCCTCAGGTTTGAAGTGTCTGCGTTGTGCAGCTGGTCTGGTCTGTCTCTAGACAGTTCAGGCTTCACCCACTAGTTAAATGGTGGAGGCTCACAGCGACATACTCAACACACAAGTTTCTGAACTCTGCATGAGGGTTTCTCCGACGAAGTGAGGGCCGTGAGGCACAGCTCCCCGTCCCCCGGTGACCCTGCTAGGTCCACCTTCTTAGGGAAACCCTCTGCAGAGGAGCTGACAGAGCCAGGAACTTGTGAGTTGCGTGTGTCCACTCAGGCATCATTCATGCTTGTTCTGTAGGCAGTTCCTGTCAGAAGGAGGAGGCGCAGCAGGAGCGTCGGGGGGCGGAAGACGGTGCCTCAGTGCCTCTCTCCTTCTGACATTGTTAAAGAAAACACAACAAATTTATAATTATGTAGATAATTACATGTAGATAATGTCCTCAAGTTCTGTATAACCACTTTGTCCTCTCTCTGTGTTTGTTTCTCGTTCGTTGTTGTGTGTGTTTGTGTGCATTTGTCTCTTTCAAACAGGTGCCGGTCCTCACCTCTGCAGTGCTGCCGTCTCCTGTAGCGCTGCATGGTTCTAAGCTAAGTTTCCTTTCCTTTTTCTGTTCTCTCAGATTTGTCCTCAGGTTTGAAGTGTCTGTGTTGTGCAGCTGGTCTGGTCTGTCTCTAGACAGTTCAGGCTTCACCCACTAGTTAAATGGTGGAGGCTCACAGCGACATACTCAACACACAAGTTTCTGAACTCTGCATGAGGGTTTCTCCGACGAAGTGAGGGCCGTGAGGCACAGCTCCCCGTCCCCCGGTGACCCTGCTAGGTCCACCTTCTTAGGGAAACCCTCTGCAGAGGAGCTGACAGAGCCAGGAACTTGTGAGTTGCGTGTGTCCACTCAGGCATCATTCATGCTTGTTCTGTAGGCAGTTCCTGTCAGAAGGAGGAGGCGCAGCAGGAGCGTCGGGGGGCGGAAGACGGTCCCTCAGTGCCTCTCTCCTTCTGACATTGTTAAAGAAAACACAACAAATTTATAATTATGTAGATAATTACATGTAGATAATGTCCTCAAGTTCTGTATAACCACTTTGTCCTCTCTCTGTGTTTGTTTCTCGTTCGTTGTTGTGTGTGTTTGTGTGCATTTGTCTCTTTCAAACAGGTGCCGGTCCTCACCTCTGCAGTGCTGCCGTCTCCTGTAGCGCTGCATGGTTCTAAGCTAAGTTTCCTTTCCTTTTTCTGTTCTCTCAGATTTGTCCTCAGGTTTGAAGTGTCTGCGTTGTGCAGCTGGTCTGGTCTGTCTCTAGACAGTTCAGGCTTCACCCACTAGTTAAATGGTGGAGGCTCACAGCGACATACTCAACACACAAGTTTCTGAACTCTGCATGAGGGTTTCTCCGACGAAGTGAGGGCCGTGAGGCACAGCTCCCCGTCCCCCGGTGACCCTGCTAGGTCCACCTTCTTAGGGAAACCCTCTGCAGAGGAGCTGACAGAGCCAGGAACTTGTGAGTTGTGTGTGTCCACTCAGGCATCATTCATGCTTGTTCTGTAGGCAGTTCCTGTCAGAAGGAGGAGGCGCAGCAGGAGCGTCGGGGGGCGGAAGACGGTGCCTCAGTGCCTCTCTCCTTCTGACATTGTTAAAGAAAACACAACAAATTTATAATTATGTAGATAATTACATGTAGATAATGTCCTCAAGTTCTGTATAACCACTTTGTCCTCTCTCTGTGTTTGTTTCTCGTTCGTTGTTGTGTGTGTTTGTGTGCATTTGTCTCTTTCAAACAGGTGCCGGTCCTCACCTCTGCAGTGCTGCCGTCTCCTGTAGCGCTGCATGGTTCTAAGCTAAGTTTCCTTTCCTTTTTCTGTTCTGTCAGATTTGTCCTCAGGTTTGAAGTGTCTGTGTTGTGCAGCTGGTCTGGTCTGTCTCTAGACAGTTCAGGCTTCACCCACTAGTTAAATGGTGGAGGCTCACAGCGACATACTCAACACACAAGTTTCTGAACTCTGCATGAGGGTTTCTCCGACGAAGTGAGGGCCGTGAGGCACAGCTCCCCGTCCCCCGGTGACCCTGCTAGGTCCACCTTCTTAGGGAAACCCTCTGCAGAGGAGCTGACAGAGCCAGGAACTTGTGAGTTGCGTGTGTCCACTCAAGCATCATTCATGCTTGTTCTGTAGGCAGTTCCTGTCAGAAGGAGGAGGCGCAGCAGGAGCGTCGGGGGGCGGAAGACGGTGCCTCAGTGCCTCTCTCCTTCTGACATTGTTAAAGAAAACACAACAAATTTATAATTATGTAGATAATTACATGTAGATAATGTCCTCAAGTTCTGTATAACCACTTTGTCCTCTCTCTGTGTTTGTTTCTCGTTCGTTGTTGTGTGTGTTTGTGTGCATTTGTCTCTTTCAAACAGGTGCCGGTCCTCACCTCTGCAGTGCTGCCGTCTCCTGTAGCGCTGCATGGTTCTAAGCTAAGTTTCCTTTCCTTTTTCTGTTCTCTCAGATTTGTCCTCAGGTTTGAAGTGTCTGTGTTGTGCAGCTGGTCTGGTCTGTCTCTAGACAGTTCAGGCTTCACCCACTAGTTAAATGGTGGAGGCTCACAGCGACATACTCAACACACAAGTTTCTGAACTCTGCATGAGGGTTTCTCCGGCGAAGTGAGGGCCGTGAGGCACAGCTCCCCGTCCCCCGGTGACCCTGCTAGGTCCACCTTCTTAGGGAAACCCTCTGCAGAGGAGCTGACAGAGCCAGGAACTTGTGAGTCGCGTGTGTCCACTCAGGCATCATTCATGCTTGTTCTGTAGGCAGTTCCTGTCAGAAGGAGGAGGCGCAGCAGGAGCGTCGGGGGGCGGAAGACGGTGCCTCAGTGCCTCTCTCCTTCTGACATTGTTAAAGAAAACACAACAAATTTATAATTATGTAGATAATTACATGTAGATAATGTCCTCAAGTTCTGTATAACCACTTTGTCCTCTCTCTGTGTTTGTTTCTCGTTCGTTGTTGTGTGTGTTTGTGTGCATTTGTCTCTTTCAAACAGGTGCCGGTCCTCACCTCTGCAGTGCTGCCGTCTCCTGTAGCGCTGCATGGTTCTAAGCTAAGTTTCCTTTCCTTTTTCTGTTCTCTCAGATTTGTCCTCAGGTTTGAAGTGTCTGTGTTGTGCAGCTGGTCTGGTCTGTCTCTAGACAGTTCAGGCTTCACCCACTAGTTAAATGGTGGAGGCTCACAGCGACATACTCAACACACAAGTTTCTGAACTCTGCATGAGGGTTTCTCCGACGAAGTGAGGGCCGTGAGGCACAGCTCCCCGTCCCCCGGTGACCCTGCTAGGTCCACCTTCTTAGGGAAACCCTCTGCAGAGGAGCTGACAGAGCCAGGAACTTGTGAGTTGCGTGTGTCCACTCAGGCATCATTCATGCTTGTTCTGCAGGCAGTTCCTGTCAGAAGGAGGAGGCGCAGCAGGAGCGTCGGGGGGCGGAAGACGGTGCCTCAGTGCCTCTCTCCTTCTGACATTGTTAAAGAAAACACAACAAATTTATAATTATGTAGATAATTACATGTAGATAATGTCCTCAAGTTCTGTATAACCACTTTGTCCTCTCTCTGTGTTTGTTTCTCGTTCGTTGTTGTGTGTGTTTGTGTGCATTTGTCTCTTTCAAACAGGTGCCGGTCCTCACCTCTGCAGTGCTGCCGTCTCCTGTAGCGCTGCATGGTTCTAAGCTAAGTTTCCTTTCCTTTTTCTGTTCTCTCAGATTTGTCCTCAGGTTTGAAGTGTCTGTGTTGTGCAGCTGGTCTGGTCTGTCTCTAGACAGTTCAGGCTTCACCCACTAGTTAAATGGTGGAGGCTCACAGCGACATACTCAACACACAAGTTTCTGAACTCTGCATGAGGGTTTCTCCGGCGAAGTGAGGGCCGTGAGGCACAGCTCCCCGTCCCCCGGTGACCCTGCTAGGTCCACCTTCTTAGGGAAACCCTCTGCAGAGGAGCTGACAGAGCCAGGAACTTGTGAGTTGCGTGTGTCCACTCAGGCATCATTCATGCTTGTTCTGTAGGCAGTTCCTGTCAGAAGGAGGAGGCGCAGCAGGAGCGTCGGGGGGCGGAAGACGGTGCCTCAGTGCCTCTCTCCTTCTGACATTGTTAAAGAAAACACAACAAATTTATAATTATGTAGATAATTACATGTAGATAATATCCTCAAGTTCTGTATAACCACTTTGTCCTCTCTCTGTGTTTGTTTCTCGTTCGTTGTTGTGTGTGTTTGTGTGCATTTGTCTCTTTCAAACAGGTGCCGGTCCTCACCTCTGCAGTGCTGCCGTCTCCTGTAGCGCTGCATGGTTCTAAGCTAAGTTTCCTTTCCTTTTTCTGTTCTCTCAGATTTGTCCTCAGGTTTGAAGTGTCTGCGTTGTGCAGCTGGTCTGGTCTGTCTCTAGACAGTTCAGGCTTCACCCACTAGTTAAATGGTGGAGGCTCACAGCGACATACTCAACACACAAGTTTCTGAACTCTGCATGAGGGTTTCTCCGACGAAGTGAGGGCCGTGAGGCACAGCTCCCCGTCCCCCGGTGACCCTGCTAGGTCCACCTTCTTAGGGAAACCCTCTGCAGAGGAGCTGACAGAGCCAGGAACTTGTGAGTTGCGTGTGTCCACTCAGGCATCATTCATGCTTGTTCTGTAGGCAGTTCCTGTCAGAAGGAGGAGGCGCAGCAGGAGCGTCGGGGGGCGGAAGACGGTGCCTCAGTGCCTCTCTCCTTCTGACATTGTTAAAGAAAACACAACAAATTTATAATTATGTAGATAATTACATGTAGATAATGTCCTCAAGTTCTTTATAACCACTTTTTCCTCTCTCTGTGTTTGTTTCTCGTTCGTTGTTGTGTGTGTTTGTGTGCATTTGTCTCTTTCAAACAGGTGCCGGTCCTCACCTCTGCAGTGCTGCCGTCTCCTGTAGCGCTGCATGGTTCTAAGCTAAGTTTCCTTTCCTTTTTCTGTTCTCTCAGATTTGTCCTCAGGTTTGAAGTGTCTGCGTTGTGCAGCTGGTCTGGTCTGTCTCTAGACAGTTCAGGCTTCACCCACTAGTTAAATGGTGGAGGCTCACAGCGACATACTCAACACACAAGTTTCTGAACTCTGCATGAGGGTTTCTCCGGCGAAGTGAGGGCCGTGAGGCACAGCTCCCCGTCCCCCGGTGACCCTGCTAGGTCCACCTTCTTAGGGAAACCCTCTGCAGAGGAGCTGACAGAGCCAGGAACTTGTGAGTTGCGTGTGTCCACTCAGGCATCATTCATGCTTGTTCTGTAGGCAGTTCCTATCAGAAGGAGGAGGCGCAGCAGGAGCGTCGGGGGGCGGAAGACGGTGCCTCAGTGCCTCTCTCCTTCTGACATTGTTAAAGAAAACACAACAAATTTATAATTATGTAGATAATTACATGTAGATAATGTCCTCAAGTTCTGTATAACCACTTTTTCCTCTCTCTGTGTTTGTTTCTCGTTCGTTGTTGTGTGTGTTTGTGTGCATTTGTCTCTTTCAAACAGGTGCCGGTCCTCACCTCTGCAGTGCTGCCGTCTCCTGTAGCGCTGCATGGTTCTAAGCTAAGTTTCCTTTCCTTTTTCTGTTCTCTCAGATTTGTCCTCAGGTTTGAAGTGTCTGTGTTGTGCAGCTGGTCTGGTCTGTCTCTAGACAGTTCAGGCTTCACCCACTAGTTAAATGGTGGAGGCTCACAGCGACATACTCAACACACAAGTTTCTGAACTCTGCATGAGGGTTTCTCCGACGAAGTGAGGGCCGTGAGGCACAGCTCCCCGTCCCCCGGTGACCCTGCTAGGTCCACCTTCTTAGGGAAACCCTCTGCAGAGGAGCTGACAGAGCCAGGAACTTGTGAGTTGCGTGTGTCCACTCAGGCATCATTCATGCTTGTTCTGTAGGCAGTTCCTGTCAGAAGGAGGAGGCGCAGCAGGAGCGTCGGGGGGCGGAAGACGGTGCCTCAGTGCCTCTCTCCTTCTGACATTGTTAAAGAAAACACAACAAATTTATAATTATGTAGATAATTACATGTAGATAATGTCCTCAAGTTCTGTATAACCACTTTGTCCTCTCTCTGTGTTTGTTTCTCGTTCGTTGTTGTGTGTGTTTGTGTGCATTTGTCTCTTTCAAACAGGTGCCGGTCCTCACCTCTGCAGTGCTGCCGTCTCCTGTAGCGCTGCATGGTTCTAAGCTAAGTTTCCTTTCCTTTTTCTGTTCTCTCAGATTTGTCCTCAGGTTTGAAGTGTCTGCGTTGTGCAGCTGGTCTGGTCTGTCTCTAGACAGTTCAGGCTTCACCCACTAGTTAAATGGTGGAGGCTCACAGCGACATACTCAACACACAAGTTTCTGAACTCTGCATGAGGGTTTCTCCGGCGAAGTGAGGGCCGTGAGGCACAGCTCCCCGTCCCCCGGTGACCCTGCTAGGTCCACCTTCTTAGGGAAACCCTCTGCAGAGGAGCTGACAGAGCCAGGAACTTGTGAGTTGCGTGTGTCCACTCAGGCATCATTCATGCTTGTTCTGTAGGCAGTTCCTATCAGAAGGAGGAGGCGCAGCAGGAGCGTCGGGGGGCGGAAGACGGTGCCTCAGTGCCTCTCTCCTTCTGACATTGTTAAAGAAAACACAACAAATTTATAATTATGTAGATAATTACATGTAGATAATGTCCTCAAGTTCTGTATAACCACTTTTTCCTCTCTCTGTGTTTGTTTCTCGTTCGTTGTTGTGTGTGTTTGTGTGCATTTGTCTCTTTCAAACAGGTGCCGGTCCTCACCTCTGCAGTGCTGCCGTCTCCTGTAGCGCTGCATGGTTCTAAGCTAAGTTTCCTTTCCTTTTTCTGTTCTCTCAGATTTGTCCTCAGGTTTGAAGTGTCTGCGTTGTGCAGCTGGTCTGGTCTGTCTCTAGACAGTTCAGGCTTCACCCACTAGTTAAATGGTGGAGGCTCACAGCGACATACTCAACACACAAGTTTCTGAACTCTGCATGAGGGTTTCTCCGACGAAGTGAGGGCCGTGAGGCACAGCTCCCCGTCCCCCGGTGACCCTGCTAGGTCCACCTTCTTAGGGAAACCCTCTGCAGAGGAGCTGACAGAGCCAGGAACTTGTGAGTTGCGTGTGTCCACTCAGGCATCATTCATGCTTGTTCTGTAGGCAGTTCCTGTCAGAAGGAGGAGGCGCAGCAGGAGCGTCGGGGGGCGGAAGACGGTGCCTCAGTGCCTCTCTCCTTCTGACATTGTTAAAGAAAACACAACAAATTTATAATTATGTAGATAATTACATGTAGATAATGTCCTCAAGTTCTGTATAACCACTTTGTCCTCTCTCTGTGTTTGTTTCTCGTTCGTTGTTGTGTGTGTTTGTGTGCATTTGTCTCTTTCAAACAGGTGCCGGTCCTCACCTCTGCAGTGCTGCCGTCTCCTGTAGCGCTGCATGGTTCTAAGCTAAGTTTCCTTTCCTTTTTCTGTTCTCTCAGATTTGTCCTCAGGTTTGAAGTGTCTGTGTTGTGCAGCTGGTCTGGTCTGTCTCTAGACAGTTCAGGCTTCACCCACTAGTTAAATGGTGGAGGCTCACAGCGACATACTCAACACACAAGTTTCTGAACTCTGCATGAGGGTTTCTCCGACGAAGTGAGGGCCGTGAGGCACAGCTCCCCGTCCCCCGGTGACCCTGCTAGGTCCACCTTCTTAGGGAAACCCTCTGCAGAGGAGCTGACAGAGCCAGGAACTTGTGAGTTGTGTGTGTCCACTCAGGCATCATTCATGCTTGTTCTGTAGGCAGTTCCTGTCAGAAGGAGGAGGCGCAGCAGGAGCGTCGGGGGGCGGAAGACGGTGCCTCAGTGCCTCTCTCCTTCTGACATTGTTAAAGAAAACACAACAAATTTATAATTATGTAGATAATTACATGTAGATAATGTCCTCAAGTTCTGTATAACCACTTTGTCCTCTCTCTGTGTTTGTTTCTCGTTCGTTGTTGTGTGTGTTTGTGTGCATTTGTCTCTTTCAAACAGGTGCCGGTCCTCACCTCTGCAGTGCTGCCGTCTCCTGTAGCGCTGCATGGTTCTAAGCTAAGTTTCCTTTCCTTTTTCTGTTCTCTCAGATTTGTCCTCAGGTTTGAAGTGTCTGTGTTGTGCAGCTGGTCTGGTCTGTCTCTAGACAGTTCAGGCTTCACCCACTAGTTAAATGGTGGAGGCTCACAGCGACATACTCAACACACAAGTTTCTGAACTCTGCATGAGGGTTTCTCAGACGAAGTGAGGGCCGTGAGGCACAGCTCCCCGTCCCCCGGTGACCCTGCTAGGTCCACCTTCTTAGGGAAACCCTCTGCAGAGGAGCTGACAGAGCCAGGAACTTGTGAGTTGCGTGTGTCCACTCAGGCATCATTCATGCTTGTTCTGTAGGCAGTTCCTGTCAGAAGGAGGAGGCGCAGCAGGAGCGTCGGGGGGCGGAAGACGGTCCCTCAGTGCCTCTCTCCTTCTGACATTGTTAAAGAAAACACAACAAATTTATAATTATGTAGATAATTACATGTAGATAATGTCCTCAAGTTCTGTATAACCACTTTGTCCTCTCTCTGTGTTTGTTTCTCGTTCGTTGTTGTGTGTGTTTGTGTGCATTTGTCTCTTTCAAACAGGTGCCGGTCCTCACCTCTGCAGTGCTGCCGTCTCCTGTAGCGCTGCATGGTTCTAAGCTAAGTTTCCTTTCCTTTTTCTGTTCTCTCAGATTTGTCCTCAGGTTTGAAGTGTCTGCGTTGTGCAGCTGGTCTGGTCTGTCTCTAGACAGTTCAGGCTTCACCCACTAGTTAAATGGTGGAGGCTCACAGCGACATACTCAACACACAAGTTTCTGAACTCTGCATGAGGGTTTCTCCGACGAAGTGAGGGCCGTGAGGCACAGCTCCCCGTCCCCCGGTGACCCTGCTAGGTCCACCTTCTTAGGGAAACCCTCTGCAGAGGAGCTGACAGAGCCAGGAACTTGTGAGTTGTGTGTGTCCACTCAGGCATCATTCATGCTTGTTCTGTAGGCAGTTCCTGTCAGAAGGAGGAGGCGCAGCAGGAGCGTCGGGGGGCGGAAGACGGTGCCTCAGTGCCTCTCTCCTTCTGACATTGTTAAAGAAAACACAACAAATTTATAATTATGTAGATAATTACATGTAGATAATGTCCTCAAGTTCTGTATAACCACTTTGTCCTCTCTCTGTGTTTGTTTCTCGTTCGTTGTTGTGTGTGTTTGTGTGCATTTGTCTCTTTCAAACAGGTGCCGGTCCTCACCTCTGCAGTGCTGCCGTCTCCTGTAGCGCTGCATGGTTCTAAGCTAAGTTTCCTTTCCTTTTTCTGTTCTCTCAGATTTGTCCTCAGGTTTGAAGTGTCTGTGTTGTGCAGCTGGTCTGGTCTGTCTCTAGACAGTTCAGGCTTCACCCACTAGTTAAATGGTGGAGGCTCACAGCGACATACTCAACACACAAGTTTCTGAACTCTGCATGAGGGTTTCTCCGACGAAGTGAGGGCCGTGAGGCACAGCTCCCCGTCCCCCGGTGACCCTGCTAGGTCCACCTTCTTAGGGAAACCCTCTGCAGAGGAGCTGACAGAGCCAGGAACTTGTGAGTTGCGTGTGTCCACTCAAGCATCATTCATGCTTGTTCTGTAGGCAGTTCCTGTCAGAAGGAGGAGGCGCAGCAGGAGCGTCGGGGGGCGGAAGACGGTGCCTCAGTGCCTCTCTCCTTCTGACATTGTTAAAGAAAACACAACAAATTTATAATTATGTAGATAATTACATGTAGATAATGTCCTCAAGTTCTGTATAACCACTTTGTCCTCTCTCTGTGTTTGTTTCTCGTTCGTTGTTGTGTGTGTTTGTGTGCATTTGTCTCTTTCAAACAGGTGCCGGTCCTCACCTCTGCAGTGCTGCCGTCTCCTGTAGCGCTGCATGGTTCTAAGCTAAGTTTCCTTTCCTTTTTCTGTTCTCTCAGATTTGTCCTCAGGTTTGAAGTGTCTGTGTTGTGCAGCTGGTCTGGTCTGTCTCTAGACAGTTCAGGCTTCACCCACTAGTTAAATGGTGGAGGCTCACAGCGACATACTCAACACACAAGTTTCTGAACTCTGCATGAGGGTTTCTCCGGCGAAGTGAGGGCCGTGAGGCACAGCTCCCCGTCCCCCGGTGACCCTGCTAGGTCCACCTTCTTAGGGAAACCCTCTGCAGAGGAGCTGACAGAGCCAGGAACTTGTGAGTTGCGTGTGTCCACTCAGGCATCATTCATGCTTGTTCTGTAGGCAGTTCCTGTCAGAAGGAGGAGGCGCAGCAGGAGCGTCGGGGGGCGGAAGACGGTGCCTCAGTGCCTCTCTCCTTCTGACATTGTTAAAGAAAACACAACAAATTTATAATTATGTAGATAATTACATGTAGATAATGTCCTCAAGTTCTGTATAACCACTTTGTCCTCTCTCTGTGTTTGTTTCTCGTTCGTTGTTGTGTGTGTTTGTGTGCATTTGTCTCTTTCAAACAGGTGCCGGTCCTCACCTCTGCAGTGCTGCCGTCTCCTGTAGCGCTGCATGGTTCTAAGCTAAGTTTCCTTTCCTTTTTCTGTTCTCTCAGATTTGTCCTCAGGTTTGAAGTGTCTGTGTTGTGCAGCTGGTCTGGTCTGTCTCTAGACAGTTCAGGCTTCACCCACTAGTTAAATGGTGGAGACTCACAGCGACATACTCAACACACAAGTTTCTGAACTCTGCATGAGGGTTTCTCCGGCGAAGTGAGGGCCGTGAGGCACAGCTCCCCGTCCCCCGGTGACCCTGCTAGGTCCACCTTCTTAGGGAAACCCTCTGCAGAGGAGCTGACAGAGCCAGGAACTTGTGAGTTGCGTGTGTCCACTCAGGCATCATTCATGCTTGTTCTGTAGGCAGTTCCTGTCAGAAGGAGGAGGCGCAGCAGGAGCGTCGGGGGGCGGAAGACGGTGCCTCAGTGCCTCTCTCCTTCTGACATTGTTAAAGAAAACACAACAAATTTATAATTATGTAGATAATTACATGTAGATAATGTCCTCAAGTTCTGTATAACCACTTTGTCCTCTCTCTGTGTTTGTTTCTCGTTCGTTGTTGTGTGTGTTTGTGTGCATTTGTCTCTTTCAAACAGGTGCCGGTCCTCACCTCTGCAGTGCTGCCGTCTCCTGTAGCGCTGCATGGTTCTAAGCTAAGTTTCCTTTCCTTTTTCTGTTCTCTCAGATTTGTCCTCAGGTTTGAAGTGTCTGTGTTGTGCAGCTGGTCTGGTCTGTCTCTAGACAGTTCAGGCTTCACCCACTAGTTAAATGGTGGAGACTCACAGCGACATACTCAACACACAAGTTTCTGAACTCTGCATGAGGGTTTCTCCGGCGAAGTGAGGGCCGTGAGGCACAGCTCCCCGTCCCCCGGTGACCCTGCTAGGTCCACCTTCTTAGGGAAACCCTCTGCAGAGGAGCTGACAGAGCCAGGAACTTGTGAGTTGCGTGTGTCCACTCAAGCATCATTCATGCTTGTTCTGTAGGCAGTTCCTGTCAGAAGGAGGAGGCGCAGCAGGAGCGTCGGGGGGCGGAAGACGGTGCCTCAGTGCCTCTCTCCTTCTGACATTGTTAAAGAAAACACAACAAATTTATAATTATGTAGATAATTACATGTAGATAATGTCCTCAAGTTCTGTATAACCACTTTGTCCTCTCTCTGTGTTTGTTTCTCGTTCGTTGTTGTGTGTGTTTGTGTGCATTTGTCTCTTTCAAACAGGTGCCGGTCCTCACCTCTGCAGTGCTGCCGTCTCCTGTAGCGCTGCATGGTTCTAAGCTAAGTTTCCTTTCCTTTTTCTGTTCTCTCAGATTTGTCCTCAGGTTTGAAGTGTCTGTGTTGTGCAGGTGGTCTGGTCTGTCTCTAGACAGTTCAGGCTTCACCCACTAGTTAAATGGTGGAGGCTCACAGCGACATACTCAACACACAAGTTTCTGAACTCTGCATGAGGGTTTCTCCGGCGAAGTGAGGGCCGTGAGGCACAGCTCCCCGTCCCCCGGTGACCCTGCTAGGTCCACCTTCTTAGGGAAACCCTCTGCAGAGGAGCTGACAGAGCCAGGAACTTGTGAGTTGCGTGTGTCCACTCAGGCATCATTCATGCTTGTTCTGTAGGCAGTTCCTGTCAGAAGGAGGAGGCGCAGCAGGAGCGTCGGGGGGCGGAAGACGGTGCCTCAGTGCCTCTCTCCTTCTGACATTGTTAAAGAAAACACAACAAATTTATAATTATGTAGATAATTACATGTAGATAATGTCCTCAAGTTCTGTATAACCACTTTGTCCTCTCTCTGTGTTTGTATCTCGTTCGTTGTTGTGTGTGTTTGTGTGCATTTGTCTCTTTCAAACAGGTGCCGGTCCTCACCTCTGCAGTGCTGCCGTCTCCTGTAGCGCTGCATGGTTCTAAGCTAAGTTTCCTTTCCTTTTTCTGTTCTCTCAGATTTGTCCTCAGGTTTGAAGTGTCTGTGTTGTGCAGGTGGTCTGGTCTGTCTCTAGACAGTTCAGGCTTCACCCACTAGTTAAATGGTGGAGGCTCACAGCGACATACTCAACACACAAGTTTCTGAACTCTGCATGAGGGTTTCTCCGGCGAAGTGAGGGCCGTGAGGCACAGCTCCCCGTCCCCCGGTGACCCTGCTAGGTCCACCTTCTTAGGGAAACCCTCTGCAGAGGAGCTGACAGAGCCAGGAACTTGTGAGTTGTGTGTGTCCACTCAGGCATCATTCATGCTTGTTCTGTAGGCAGTTCCTGTCAGAAGGAGGAGGCGCAGCAGGAGCGTCGGGGGGCGGAAGACGGTGCCTCAGTGCCTCTCTCCTTCTGACATTGTTAAAGAAAACACAACAAATTTATAATTATATAGATAATTACATGTAGATAATGTCCTCAAGTTCTGTATAACCACTTTGTCCTCTCTCTGTGTTTGTTTCTCGTTCGTTGTTGTGTGTGTTTGTGTGCATTTGTCTCTTTCAAACAGGTGCCGGTCCTCACCTCTGCAGTGCTGCCGTCTCCTGTAGCGCTGCATGGTTCTAAGCTAAGTTTCCTTTCCTTTTTCTGTTCTCTCAGATTTGTCCTCAGGTTTGAAGTGTCTGTGTTGTGCAGCTGGTCTGGTCTGTCTCTAGACAGTTCAGGCTTCACCCACTAGTTAAATGGTGGAGGCTCACAGCGACATACTCAACACACAAGTTTCTGAACTCTGCATGAGGGTTTCTCCGGCGAAGTGAGGGCCGTGAGGCACAGCTCCCCGTCCCCCGGTGACCCTGCTAGGTCCACCTTCTTAGGGAAACCCTCTGCAGAGGAGCTGACAGAGCCAGGAACTTGTGAGTCGCGTGTGTCCACTCAGGCATCATTCATGCTTGTTCTGTAGGCAGTTCCTGTCAGAAGGAGGAGGCGCAGCAGGAGCGTCGGGGGGCGGAAGACGGTGCCTCAGTGCCTCTCTCCTTCTGACATTGTTAAAGAAAACACAACAAATTTATAATTATGTAGATAATTACATGTAGATAATGTCCTCAAGTTCTGTATAACCACTTTGTCCTCTCTCTGTGTTTGTTTCTCGTTCGTTGTTGTGTGTGTTTGTGTGCATTTGTCTCTTTCAAACAGGTGCCGGTCCTCACCTCTGCAGTGCTGCCGTCTCCTGTAGCGCTGCATGGTTCTAAGCTAAGTTTCCTTTCCTTTTTCTGTTCTCTCAGATTTGTCCTCAGGTTTGAAGTGTCTGTGTTGTGCAGCTGGTCTGGTCTGTCTCTAGACAGTTCAGGCTTCACCCACTAGTTAAATGGTGGAGGCTCACAGCGACATACTCAACACACAAGTTTCTGAACTCTGCATGAGGGTTTCTCCGACGAAGTGAGGGCCGTGAGGCACAGCTCCCCGTCCCCCGGTGACCCTGCTAGGTCCACCTTCTTAGGGAAACCCTCTGCAGAGGAGCTGACAGAGCCAGGAACTTGTGAGTTGCGTGTGTCCACTCAGGCATCATTCATGCTTGTTCTGCAGGCAGTTCCTGTCAGAAGGAGGAGGCGCAGCAGGAGCGTCGGGGGGCGGAAGACGGTGCCTCAGTGCCTCTCTCCTTCTGACATTGTTAAAGAAAACACAACAAATTTATAATTATGTAGATAATTACATGTAGATAATGTCCTCAAGTTCTGTATAACCACTTTGTCCTCTCTCTGTGTTTGTTTCTCGTTCGTTGTTGTGTGTGTTTGTGTGCATTTGTCTCTTTCAAACAGGTGCCGGTCCTCACCTCTGCAGTGCTGCCGTCTCCTGTAGCGCTGCATGGTTCTAAGCTAAGTTTCCTTTCCTTTTTCTGTTCTCTCAGATTTGTCCTCAGGTTTGAAGTGTCTGTGTTGTGCAGCTGGTCTGGTCTGTCTCTAGACAGTTCAGGCTTCACCCACTAGTTAAATGGTGGAGGCTCACAGCGACATACTCAACACACAAGTTTCTGAACTCTGCATGAGGGTTTCTCCGGCGAAGTGAGGGCCGTGAGGCACAGCTCCCCGTCCCCCGGTGACCCTGCTAGGTCCACCTTCTTAGGGAAACCCTCTGCAGAGGAGCTGACAGAGCCAGGAACTTGTGAGTTGCGTGTGTCCACTCAGGCATCATTCATGCTTGTTCTGTAGGCAGTTCCTGTCAGAAGGAGGAGGCGCAGCAGGAGCGTCGGGGGGCGGAAGACGGTGCCTCAGTGCCTCTCTCCTTCTGACATTGTTAAAGAAAACACAACAAATTTATAATTATGTAGATAATTACATGTAGATAATATCCTCAAGTTCTGTATAACCACTTTGTCCTCTCTCTGTGTTTGTTTCTCGTTCGTTGTTGTGTGTGTTTGTGTGCATTTGTCTCTTTCAAACAGGTGCCGGTCCTCACCTCTGCAGTGCTGCCGTCTCCTGTAGCGCTGCATGGTTCTAAGCTAAGTTTCCTTTCCTTTTTCTGTTCTCTCAGATTTGTCCTCAGGTTTGAAGTGTCTGCGTTGTGCAGCTGGTCTGGTCTGTCTCTAGACAGTTCAGGCTTCACCCACTAGTTAAATGGTGGAGGCTCACAGCGACATACTCAACACACAAGTTTCTGAACTCTGCATGAGGGTTTCTCCGACGAAGTGAGGGCCGTGAGGCACAGCTCCCCGTCCCCCGGTGACCCTGCTAGGTCCACCTTCTTAGGGAAACCCTCTGCAGAGGAGCTGACAGAGCCAGGAACTTGTGAGTTGCGTGTGTCCACTCAGGCATCATTCATGCTTGTTCTGTAGGCAGTTCCTGTCAGAAGGAGGAGGCGCAGCAGGAGCGTCGGGGGGCGGAAGACGGTGCCTCAGTGCCTCTCTCCTTCTGACATTGTTAAAGAAAACACAACAAATTTATAATTATGTAGATAATTACATGTAGATAATGTCCTCAAGTTCTTTATAACCACTTTTTCCTCTCTCTGTGTTTGTTTCTCGTTCGTTGTTGTGTGTGTTTGTGTGCATTTGTCTCTTTCAAACAGGTGCCGGTCCTCACCTCTGCAGTGCTGCCGTCTCCTGTAGCGCTGCATGGTTCTAAGCTAAGTTTCCTTTCCTTTTTCTGTTCTCTCAGATTTGTCCTCAGGTTTGAAGTGTCTGCGTTGTGCAGCTGGTCTGGTCTGTCTCTAGACAGTTCAGGCTTCACCCACTAGTTAAATGGTGGAGGCTCACAGCGACATACTCAACACACAAGTTTCTGAACTCTGCATGAGGGTTTCTCCGGCGAAGTGAGGGCCGTGAGGCACAGCTCCCCGTCCCCCGGTGACCCTGCTAGGTCCACCTTCTTAGGGAAACCCTCTGCAGAGGAGCTGACAGAGCCAGGAACTTGTGAGTTGCGTGTGTCCACTCAGGCATCATTCATGCTTGTTCTGTAGGCAGTTCCTATCAGAAGGAGGAGGCGCAGCAGGAGCGTCGGGGGGCGGAAGACGGTGCCTCAGTGCCTCTCTCCTTCTGACATTGTTAAAGAAAACACAACAAATTTATAATTATGTAGATAATTACATGTAGATAATGTCCTCAAGTTCTGTATAACCACTTTTTCCTCTCTCTGTGTTTGTTTCTCGTTCGTTGTTGTGTGTGTTTGTGTGCATTTGTCTCTTTCAAACAGGTGCCGGTCCTCACCTCTGCAGTGCTGCCGTCTCCTGTAGCGCTGCATGGTTCTAAGCTAAGTTTCCTTTCCTTTTTCTGTTCTCTCAGATTTGTCCTCAGGTTTGAAGTGTCTGCGTTGTGCAGCTGGTCTGGTCTGTCTCTAGACAGTTCAGGCTTCACCCACTAGTTAAATGGTGGAGGCTCACAGCGACATACTCAACACACAAGTTTCTGAACTCTGCATGAGGGTTTCTCCGACGAAGTGAGGGCCGTGAGGCACAGCTCCCCGTCCCCCGGTGACCCTGCTAGGTCCACCTTCTTAGGGAAACCCTCTGCAGAGGAGCTGACAGAGCCAGGAACTTGTGAGTTGCGTGTGTCCACTCAGGCATCATTCATGCTTGTTCTGTAGGCAGTTCCTGTCAGAAGGAGGAGGCGCAGCAGGAGCGTCGGGGGGCGGAAGACGGTGCCTCAGTGCCTCTCTCCTTCTGACATTGTTAAAGAAAACACAACAAATTTATAATTATGTAGATAATTACATGTAGATAATGTCCTCAAGTTCTGTATAACCACTTTGTCCTCTCTCTGTGTTTGTTTCTCGTTCGTTGTTGTGTGTGTTTGTGTGCATTTGTCTCTTTCAAACAGGTGCCGGTCCTCACCTCTGCAGTGCTGCCGTCTCCTGTAGCGCTGCATGGTTCTAAGCTAAGTTTCCTTTCCTTTTTCTGTTCTCTCAGATTTGTCCTCAGGTTTGAAGTGTCTGTGTTGTGCAGCTGGTCTGGTCTGTCTCTAGACAGTTCAGGCTTCACCCACTAGTTAAATGGTGGAGGCTCACAGCGACATACTCAACACACAAGTTTCTGAACTCTGCATGAGGGTTTCTCCGACGAAGTGAGGGCCGTGAGGCACAGCTCCCCGTCCCCCGGTGACCCTGCTAGGTCCACCTTCTTAGGGAAACCCTCTGCAGAGGAGCTGACAGAGCCAGGAACTTGTGAGTTGCGTGTGTCCACTCAGGCATCATTCATGCTTGTTCTGTAGGCAGTTCCTGTCAGAAGGAGGAGGCGCAGCAGGAGCGTCGGGGGGCGGAAGACGGTGCCTCAGTGCCTCTCTCCTTCTGACATTGTTAAAGAAAACACAACAAATTTATAATTATGTAGATAATTACATGTAGATAATGTCCTCAAGTTCTGTATAACCACTTTGTCCTCTCTCTGTGTTTGTTTCTCGTTCGTTGTTGTGTGTGTTTGTGTGCATTTGTCTCTTTCAAACAGGTGCCGGTCCTCACCTCTGCAGTGCTGCCGTCTCCTGTAGCGCTGCATGGTTCTAAGCTAAGTTTCCTTTCCTTTTTCTGTTCTCTCAGATTTGTCCTCAGGTTTGAAGTGTCTGTGTTGTGCAGCTGGTCTGGTCTGTCTCTAGACAGTTCAGGCTTCACCCACTAGTTAAATGGTGGAGGCTCACAGCGACATACTCAACACACAAGTTTCTGAACTCTGCATGAGGGTTTCTCCGACGAAGTGAGGGCCGTGAGGCACAGCTCCCCGTCCCCCGGTGACCCTGCTAGGTCCACCTTCTTAGGGAAACCCTCTGCAGAGGAGCTGACAGAGCCAGGAACTTGTGAGTTGTGTGTGTCCACTCAGGCATCATTCATGCTTGTTCTGTAGGCAGTTCCTGTCAGAAGGAGGAGGCGCAGCAGGAGCGTCGGGGGGCGGAAGACGGTGCCTCAGTGCCTCTCTCCTTCTGACATTGTTAAAGAAAACACAACAAATTTATAATTATGTAGATAATTACATGTAGATAATGTCCTCAAGTTCTGTATAACCACTTTGTCCTCTCTCTGTGTTTGTTTCTCGTTCGTTGTTGTGTGTGTTTGTGTGCATTTGTCTCTTTCAAACAGGTGCCGGTCCTCACCTCTGCAGTGCTGCCGTCTCCTGTAGCGCTGCATGGTTCTAAGCTAAGTTTCCTTTCCTTTTTCTGTTCTCTCAGATTTGTCCTCAGGTTTGAAGTGTCTGCGTTGTGCAGCTGGTCTGGTCTGTCTCTAGACAGTTCAGGCTTCACCCACTAGTTAAATGGTGGAGGCTCACAGCGACATACTCAACACACAAGTTTCTGAACTCTGCATGAGGGTTTCTCCGGCGAAGTGAGGGCCGTGAGGCACAGCTCCCCGTCCCCTGGTGACCCTGCTAGGTCCACCTTCTTAGGGAAACCCTCTGCAGAGGAGCTGACAGAGCCAGGAACTTGTGAGTTGCGTGTGTCCACTCAGGCATCATTCATGCTTGTTCTGTAGGCAGTTCCTGTCAGAAGGAGGAGGCGCAGCAGGAGCGTCGGGGGGCGGAAGACGGTGCCTCAGTGCCTCTCTCCTTCTGACATTGTTAAAGAAAACACAACAAATTTATAATTATGTAGATAATTACATGTAGATAATGTCCTCAAGTTCTGTATAACCACTTTGTCCTCTCTCTGTGTTTGTTTCTCGTTCGTTGTTGTGTGTGTTTGTGTGCATTTGTCTCTTTCAAACAGGTGCCGGTCCTCACCTCTGCAGTGCTGCCGTCTCCTGTAGCGCTGCATGGTTCTAAGCTAAGTTTCCTTTCCTTTTTCTGTTCTCTCAGATTTGTCCTCAGGTTTGAAGTGTCTGTGTTGTGCAGCTGGTCTGGTCTGTCTCTAGACAGTTCAGGCTTCACCCACTAGTTAAATGGTGGAGGCTCACAGCGACATACTCAACACACAAGTTTCTGAACTCTGCATGAGGGTTTCTCAGACGAAGTGAGGGCCGTGAGGCACAGCTCCCCGTCCCCCGGTGACCCTGCTAGGTCCACCTTCTTAGGGAAACCCTCTGCAGAGGAGCTGACAGAGCCAGGAACTTGTGAGTTGCGTGTGTCCACTCAGGCATCATTCATGCTTGTTCTGTAGGCAGTTCCTGTCAGAAGGAGGAGGCGCAGCAGGAGCGTCGGGGGGCGGAAGACGGTCCCTCAGTGCCTCTCTCCTTCTGACATTGTTAAAGAAAACACAACAAATTTATAATTATGTAGATAATTACATGTAGATAATGTCCTCAAGTTCTGTATAACCACTTTGTCCTCTCTCTGTGTTTGTTTCTCGTTCGTTGTTGTGTGTGTTTGTGTGCATTTGTCTCTTTCAAACAGGTGCCGGTCCTCACCTCTGCAGTGCTGCCGTCTCCTGTAGCGCTGCATGGTTCTAAGCTAAGTTTCCTTTCCTTTTTCTGTTCTCTCAGATTTGTCCTCAGGTTTGAAGTGTCTGCGTTGTGCAGCTGGTCTGGTCTGTCTCTAGACAGTTCAGGCTTCACCCACTAGTTAAATGGTGGAGGCTCACAGCGACATACTCAACACACAAGTTTCTGAACTCTGCATGAGGGTTTCTCCGACGAAGTGAGGGCCGTGAGGCACAGCTCCCCGTCCCCCGGTGACCCTGCTAGGTCCACCTTCTTAGGGAAACCCTCTGCAGAGGAGCTGACAGAGCCAGGAACTTGTGAGTTGTGTGTGTCCACTCAGGCATCATTCATGCTTGTTCTGTAGGCAGTTCCTGTCAGAAGGAGGAGGCGCAGCAGGAGCGTCGGGGGGCGGAAGACGGTGCCTCAGTGCCTCTCTCCTTCTGACATTGTTAAAGAAAACACAACAAATTTATAATTATGTAGATAATTACATGTAGATAATGTCCTCAAGTTCTGTATAACCACTTTGTCCTCTCTCTGTGTTTGTTTCTCGTTCGTTGTTGTGTGTGTTTGTGTGCATTTGTCTCTTTCAAACAGGTGCCGGTCCTCACCTCTGCAGTGCTGCCGTCTCCTGTAGCGCTGCATGGTTCTAAGCTAAGTTTCCTTTCCTTTTTCTGTTCTGTCAGATTTGTCCTCAGGTTTGAAGTGTCTGTGTTGTGCAGCTGGTCTGGTCTGTCTCTAGACAGTTCAGGCTTCACCCACTAGTTAAATGGTGGAGGCTCACAGCGACATACTCAACACACAAGTTTCTGAACTCTGCATGAGGGTTTCTCCGACGAAGTGAGGGCCGTGAGGCACAGCTCCCCGTCCCCCGGTGACCCTGCTAGGTCCACCTTCTTAGGGAAACCCTCTGCAGAGGAGCTGACAGAGCCAGGAACTTGTGAGTTGCGTGTGTCCACTCAGGCATCATTCATGCTTGTTCTGTAGGCAGTTCCTGTCAGAAGGAGGAGGCGCAGCAGGAGCGTCGGGGGGCGGAAGACGGTGCCTCAGTGCCTCTCTCCTTCTGACATTGTTAAAGAAAACACAACAAATTTATAATTATGTAGATAATTACATGTAGATAATGTCCTCAAGTTCTTTATAACCACTTTTTCCTCTCTCTGTGTTTGTTTCTCGTTCGTTGTTGTGTGTGTTTGTGTGCATTTGTCTCTTTCAAACAGGTGCCGGTCCTCACCTCTGCAGTGCTGCCGTCTCCTGTAGCGCTGCATGGTTCTAAGCTAAGTTTCCTTTCCTTTTTCTGTTCTCTCAGATTTGTCCTCAGGTTTGAAGTGTCTGTGTTGTGCAGCTGGTCTGGTCTGTCTCTAGACAGTTCAGGCTTCACCCACTAGTTAAATGGTGGAGGCTCACAGCGACATACTCAACACACAAGTTTCTGAACTCTGCATGAGGGTTTCTCCGGCGAAGTGAGGGCCGTGAGGCACAGCTCCCCGTCCCCCGGTGACCCTGCTAGGTCCACCTTCTTAGGGAAACCCTCTGCAGAGGAGCTGACAGAGCCAGGAACTTGTGAGTTGCGTGTGTCCATTCAGGCATCATTCATGCTTGTTCTGTAGGCAGTTCCTGTCAGAAGGAGGAGGCGCAGCAGGAGCGTCGGGGGGCGGAAGACGGTGCCTCAGTGCCTCTCTCCTTCTGACATTGTTAAAGAAAACACAACAAATTTATAATTATGTAGATAATTACATGTAGATAATGTCCTCAAGTTCTTTATAACCACTTTTTCCTCTCTCTGTGTTTGTTTCTCGTTCGTTGTTGTGTGTGTTTGTGTGCATTTGTCTCTTTCAAACAGGTGCCGGTCCTCACCTCTGCAGTGCTGCCGTCTCCTGTAGCGCTGCATGGTTCTAAGCTAAGTTTCCTTTCCTTTTTCTGTTCTCTCAGATTTGTCCTCAGGTTTGAAGTGTCTGCGTTGTGCAGCTGGTCTGGTCTGTCTCTAGACAGTTCAGGCTTCACCCACTAGTTAAATGGTGGAGGCTCACAGCGACATACTCAACACACAAGTTTCTGAACTCTGCATGAGGGTTTCTCCGGCGAAGTGAGGGCCGTGAGGCACAGCTCCCCGTCCCCCGGTGACCCTGCTAGGTCCACCTTCTTAGGGAAACCCTCTGCAGAGGAGCTGACAGAGCCAGGAACTTGTGAGTTGCGTGTGTCCACTCAGGCATCATTCATGCTTGTTCTGTAGGCAGTTCCTGTCAGAAGGAGGAGGCGCAGCAGGAGCGTCGGGGGGCGGAAGACGGTGCCTCAGTGCCTCTCTCCTTCTGACATTGTTAAAGAAAACACAACAAATTTATAATTATGTAGATAATTACATGTAGATAATGTCCTCAAGTTCTGTATAACCACTTTGTCCTCTCTCTGTGTTTGTTTCTCGTTCGTTGTTGTGTGTGTTTGTGTGCATTTGTCTCTTTCAAACAGGTGCCGGTCCTCACCTCTGCAGTGCTGCCGTCTCCTGTAGCGCTGCATGGTTCTAAGCTAAGTTTCCTTTCCTTTTTCTGTTCTCTCAGATTTGTCCTCAGGTTTGAAGTGTCTGTGTTGTGCAGCTGGTCTGGTCTGTCTCTAGACAGTTCAGGCTTCACCCACTAGTTAAATGGTGGAGGCTCACAGCGACATACTCAACACACAAGTTTCTGAACTCTGCATGAGGGTTTCTCCGGCGAAGTGAGGGCCGTGAGGCACAGCTCCCCGTCCCCCGGTGACCCTGCTAGGTCCACCTTCTTAGGGAAACCCTCTGCAGAGGAGCTGACAGAGCCAGGAACTTGTGAGTTGCGTGTGTCCACTCAGGCATCATTCATGCTTGTTCTGTAGGCAGTTCCTGTCAGAAGGAGGAGGCGCAGCAGGAGCGTCGGGGGGCGGAAGACGGTGCCTCAGTGCCTCTCTCCTTCTGACATTGTTAAAGAAAACACAACAAATTTATAATTATGTAGATAATTACATGTAGATAATGTCCTCAAGTTCTGTATAACCACTTTGTCCTCTCTCTGTGTTTGTTTCTCGTTCGTTGTTGTGTGTGTTTGTGTGCATTTGTCTCTTTCAAACAGGTGCCGGTCCTCACCTCTGCAGTGCTGCCGTCTCCTGTAGCGCTGCATGGTTCTAAGCTAAGTTTCCTTTCCTTTTTCTGTTCTCTCAGATTTGTCCTCAGGTTTGAAGTGTCTGTGTTGTGCAGCTGGTCTGGTCTGTCTCTAGACAGTTCAGGCTTCACCCACTAGTTAAATGGTGGAGACTCACAGCGACATACTCAACACACAAGTTTCTGAACTCTGCATGAGGGTTTCTCCGGCGAAGTGAGGGCCGTGAGGCACAGCTCCCCGTCCCCCGGTGACCCTGCTAGGTCCACCTTCTTAGGGAAACCCTCTGCAGAGGAGCTGACAGAGCCAGGAACTTGTGAGTTGCGTGTGTCCACTCAAGCATCATTCATGCTTGTTCTGTAGGCAGTTCCTGTCAGAAGGAGGAGGCGCAGCAGGAGCGTCGGGGGGCGGAAGACGGTGCCTCAGTGCCTCTCTCCTTCTGACATTGTTAAAGAAAACACAACAAATTTATAATTATGTAGATAATTACATGTAGATAATGTCCTCAAGTTCTGTATAACCACTTTGTCCTCTCTCTGTGTTTGTTTCTCGTTCGTTGTTGTGTGTGTTTGTGTGCATTTGTCTCTTTCAAACAGGTGCCGGTCCTCACCTCTGCAGTGCTGCCGTCTCCTGTAGCGCTGCATGGTTCTAAGCTAAGTTTCCTTTCCTTTTTCTGTTCTCTCAGATTTGTCCTCAGGTTTGAAGTGTCTGTGTTGTGCAGGTGGTCTGGTCTGTCTCTAGACAGTTCAGGCTTCACCCACTAGTTAAATGGTGGAGGCTCACAGCGACATACTCAACACACAAGTTTCTGAACTCTGCATGAGGGTTTCTCCGGCGAAGTGAGGGCCGTGAGGCACAGCTCCCCGTCCCCCGGTGACCCTGCTAGGTCCACCTTCTTAGGGAAACCCTCTGCAGAGGAGCTGACAGAGCCAGGAACTTGTGAGTTGCGTGTGTCCACTCAGGCATCATTCATGCTTGTTCTGTAGGCAGTTCCTGTCAGAAGGAGGAGGCGCAGCAGGAGCGTCGGGGGGCGGAAGACGGTGCCTCAGTGCCTCTCTCCTTCTGACATTGTTAAAGAAAACACAACAAATTTATAATTATGTAGATAATTACATGTAGATAATGTCCTCAAGTTCTGTATAACCACTTTGTCCTCTCTCTGTGTTTGTATCTCGTTCGTTGTTGTGTGTGTTTGTGTGCATTTGTCTCTTTCAAACAGGTGCCGGTCCTCACCTCTGCAGTGCTGCCGTCTCCTGTAGCGCTGCATGGTTCTAAGCTAAGTTTCCTTTCCTTTTTCTGTTCTCTCAGATTTGTCCTCAGGTTTGAAGTGTCTGTGTTGTGCAGCTGGTCTGGTCTGTCTCTAGACAGTTCAGGCTTCACCCACTAGTTAAATGGTGGAGGCTCACAGCGACATACTCAACACACAAGTTTCTGAACTCTGCATGAGGGTTTCTCCGGCGAAGTGAGGGCCGTGAGGCACAGCTCCCCGTCCCCCGGTGACCCTGCTAGGTCCACCTTCTTAGGGAAACCCTCTGCAGAGGAGCTGACAGAGCCAGGAACTTGTGAGTTGTGTGTGTCCACTCAGGCATCATTCATGCTTGTTCTGTAGGCAGTTCCTGTCAGAAGGAGGAGGCGCAGCAGGAGCGTCGGGGGGCGGAAGACGGTGCCTCAGTGCCTCTCTCCTTCTGACATTGTTAAAGAAAACACAACAAATTTATAATTATGTAGATAATTACATGTAGATAATGTCCTCAAGTTCTGTATAACCACTTTGTCCTCTCTCTGTGTTTGTTTCTCGTTCGTTGTTGTGTGTGTTTGTGTGCATTTGTCTCTTTCAAACAGGTGCCGGTCCTCACCTCTGCAGTGCTGCCGTCTCCTGTAGCGCTGCATGGTTCTAAGCTAAGTTTCCTTTCCTTTTTCTGTTCTCTCAGATTTGTCCTCAGGTTTGAAGTGTCTGTGTTGTGCAGCTGGTCTGGTCTGTCTCTAGACAGTTCAGGCTTCACCCACTAGTTAAATGGTGGAGGCTCACAGCGACATACTCAACACACAAGTTTCTGAACTCTGCATGAGGGTTT
Source organism: Aulonocara sp. 'chitande type north' Nkhata Bay (assembly GCF_057382095.1). Lineage (NCBI taxonomy): Eukaryota > Metazoa > Chordata > Actinopteri > Cichliformes > Cichlidae > Aulonocara > Aulonocara sp. 'chitande type north' Nkhata Bay. Next base: position 54,223 of record NW_028234338.1, on the reverse strand, counting down.
CTCCGGCGAAGTGAGGGCCGTGAGGCACAGCTCCCCGTCCCCCGGTGACCCTGCTAGGTCCACCTTCTTAGGGAAACCCTCTGCAGAGGAGCTGACAGAGCCAGGAACTTGTGAGTCGCGTGTGTCCACTCAGGCATCATTCATGCTTGTTCTGCAGGCAGTTCCTGTCAGAAGGAGGAGGCGCAGCAGGAGCGTCGGGGGGCGGAAGACGGTGCCTCAGTGCCTCTCTCCTTCTGACATTGTTAAAGAAAACACAACAAATTTATAATTATGTAGATAATTACATGTAGATAATGTCCTCAAGTTCTGTATAACCACTTTGTCCTCTCTCTGTGTTTGTTTCTCGTTCGTTGTTGTGTGTGTTTGTGTGCATTTGTCTCTTTCAAACAGGTGCCGGTCCTCACCTCTGCAGTGCTGCCGTCTCCTGTAGCGCTGCATGGTTCTAAGCTAAGTTTCCTTTCCTTTTTCTGTTCTCTCAGATTTGTCCTCAGGTTTGAAGTGTCTGTGTTGTGCAGCTGGTCTGGTCTGTCTCTAGACAGTTCAGGCTTCACCCACTAGTTAAATGGTGGAGGCTCACAGCGACATACTCAACACACAAGTTTCTGAACTCTGCATGAGGGTTTCTCCGGCGAAGTGAGGGCCGTGAGGCACAGCTCCCCGTCCCCCGGTGACCCTGCTAGGTCCACCTTCTTAGGGAAACCCTCTGCAGAGGAGCTGAAAGAGCCAGGAACTTGTGAGTTGCGTGTGTCCACTCAGGCATCATTCATGCTTGTTCTGTAGGCAGTTCCTGTCAGAAGGAGGAGGCGCAGCAGGAGCGTCGGGGGGCGGAAGACGGTGCCTCAGTGCCTCTCTCCTTCTGACATTGTTAAAGAAAACACAACAAATTTATAATTATGTAGATAATTACATGTAGATAATATCCTCAAGTTCTGTATAACCACTTTGTCCTCTCTCTGTGTTTGTTTCTCGTTCGTTGTTGTGTGTGTTTGTGTGCATTTGTCTCTTTCAAACAGGTGCCGGTCCTCACCTCTGCAGTGCTGCCGTCTCCTGTAGCGCTGCATGGTTCTAAGCTAAGTTTCCTTTCCTTTTTCTGTTCTCTCAGATTTGTCCTCAGGTTTGAAGTGTCTGCGTTGTGCAGCTGGTCTGGTCTGTCTCTAGACAGTTCAGGCTTCACCCACTAGTTAAATGGTGGAGGCTCACAGCGACATACTCAACACACAAGTTTCTGAACTCTGCATGAGGGTTTCTCCGACGAAGTGAGGGCCGTGAGGCACAGCTCCCCGTCCCCCGGTGACCCTGCTAGGTCCACCTTCTTAGGGAAACCCTCTGCAGAGGAGCTGACAGAGCCAGGAACTTGTGAGTTGCGTGTGTCCACTCAGGCATCATTCATGCTTGTTCTGTAGGCAGTTCCTGTCAGAAGGAGGAGGCGCAGCAGGAGCGTCGGGGGGCGGAAGACGGTGCCTCAGTGCCTCTCTCCTTCTGACATTGTTAAAGAAAACACAACAAATTTATAATTATGTAGATAATTACATGTAGATAATGTCCTCAAGTTCTGTATAACCACTTTTTCCTCTCTCTGTGTTTGTTTCTCGTTCGTTGTTGTGTGTGTTTGTGTGCATTTGTCTCTTTCAAACAGGTGCCGGTCCTCACCTCTGCAGTGCTGCCGTCTCCTGTAGCGCTGCATGGTTCTAAGCTAAGTTTCCTTTCCTTTTTCTGTTCTCTCAGATTTGTCCTCAGGTTTGAAGTGTCTGCGTTGTGCAGCTGGTCTGGTCTGTCTCTAGACAGTTCAGGCTTCACCCACTAGTTAAATGGTGGAGGCTCACAGCGACATACTCAACACACAAGTTTCTGAACTCTGCATGAGGGTTTCTCCGACGAAGTGAGGGCCGTGAGGCACAGCTCCCCGTCCCCCGGTGACCCTGCTAGGTCCACCTTCTTAGGGAAACCCTCTGCAGAGGAGCTGACAGAGCCAGGAACTTGTGAGTTGCGTGTGTCCACTCAGGCATCATTCATGCTTGTTCTGTAGGCAGTTCCTGTCAGAAGGAGGAGGCGCAGCAGGAGCGTCGGGGGGCGGAAGACGGTGCCTCAGTGCCTCTCTCCTTCTGACATTGTTAAAGAAAACACAACAAATTTATAATTATGTAGATAATTACATGTAGATAATGTCCTCAAGTTCTGTATAACCACTTTGTCCTCTCTCTGTGTTTGTTTCTCGTTCGTTGTTGTGTGTGTTTGTGTGCATTTGTCTCTTTCAAACAGGTGCCGGTCCTCACCTCTGCAGTGCTGCCGTCTCCTGTAGCGCTGCATGGTTCTAAGCTAAGTTTCCTTTCCTTTTTCTGTTCTCTCAGATTTGTCCTCAGGTTTGAAGTGTCTGTGTTGTGCAGCTGGTCTGGTCTGTCTCTAGACAGTTCAGGCTTCACCCACTAGTTAAATGGTGGAGGCTCACAGCGACATACTCAACACACAAGTTTCTGAACTCTGCATGAGGGTTTCTCCGACGAAGTGAGGGCCGTGAGGCACAGCTCCCCGTCCCCCGGTGACCCTGCTAGGTCCACCTTCTTAGGGAAACCCTCTGCAGAGGAGCTGACAGAGCCAGGAACTTGTGAGTTGCGTGTGTCCACTCAGGCATCATTCATGCTTGTTCTGTAGGCAGTTCCTGTCAGAAGGAGGAGGCGCAGCAGGAGCGTCGGGGGGCGGAAGACGGTGCCTCAGTGCCTCTCTCCTTCTGACATTGTTAAAGAAAACACAACAAATTTATAATTATGTAGATAATTACATGTAGATAATGTCCTCAAGTTCTGTATAACCACTTTGTCCTCTCTCTGTGTTTGTTTCTCGTTCGTTGTTGTGTGTGTTTGTGTGCATTTGTCTCTTTCAAACAGGTGCCGGTCCTCACCTCTGCAGTGCTGCCGTCTCCTGTAGCGCTGCATGGTTCTAAGCTAAGTTTCCTTTCCTTTTTCTGTTCTCTCAGATTTGTCCTCAGGTTTGAAGTGTCTGTGTTGTGCAGCTGGTCTGGTCTGTCTCTAGACAGTTCAGGCTTCACCCACTAGTTAAATGGTGGAGGCTCACAGCGACATACTCAACACACAAGTTTCTGAACTCTGCATGAGGGTTTCTCCGACGAAGTGAGGGCCGTGAGGCACAGCTCCCCGTCCCCCGGTGACCCTGCTAGGTCCACCTTCTTAGGGAAACCCTCTGCAGAGGAGCTGACAGAGCCAGGAACTTGTGAGTTGTGTGTGTCCACTCAGGCATCATTCATGCTTGTTCTGTAGGCAGTTCCTGTCAGAAGGAGGAGGCGCAGCAGGAGCGTCGGGGGGCGGAAGACGGTGCCTCAGTGCCTCTCTCCTTCTGACATTGTTAAAGAAAACACAACAAATTTATAATTATGTAGATAATTACATGTAGATAATGTCCTCAAGTTCTGTATAACCACTTTGTCCTCTCTCTGTGTTTGTTTCTCGTTCGTTGTTGTGTGTGTTTGTGTGCATTTGTCTCTTTCAAACAGGTGCCGGTCCTCACCTCTGCAGTGCTGCCGTCTCCTGTAGCGCTGCATGGTTCTAAGCTAAGTTTCCTTTCCTTTTTCTGTTCTCTCAGATTTGTCCTCAGGTTTGAAGTGTCTGCGTTGTGCAGCTGGTCTGGTCTGTCTCTAGACAGTTCAGGCTTCACCCACTAGTTAAATGGTGGAGGCTCACAGCGACATACTCAACACACAAGTTTCTGAACTCTGCATGAGGGTTTCTCCGGCGAAGTGAGGGCCGTGAGGCACAGCTCCCCGTCCCCTGGTGACCCTGCTAGGTCCACCTTCTTAGGGAAACCCTCTGCAGAGGAGCTGACAGAGCCAGGAACTTGTGAGTTGCGTGTGTCCACTCAGGCATCATTCATGCTTGTTCTGTAGGCAGTTCCTGTCAGAAGGAGGAGGCGCAGCAGGAGCGTCGGGGGGCGGAAGACGGTGCCTCAGTGCCTCTCTCCTTCTGACATTGTTAAAGAAAACACAACAAATTTATAATTATGTAGATAATTACATGTAGATAATGTCCTCAAGTTCTGTATAACCACTTTGTCCTCTCTCTGTGTTTGTTTCTCGTTCGTTGTTGTGTGTGTTTGTGTGCATTTGTCTCTTTCAAACAGGTGCCGGTCCTCACCTCTGCAGTGCTGCCGTCTCCTGTAGCGCTGCATGGTTCTAAGCTAAGTTTCCTTTCCTTTTTCTGTTCTCTCAGATTTGTCCTCAGGTTTGAAGTGTCTGTGTTGTGCAGCTGGTCTGGTCTGTCTCTAGACAGTTCAGGCTTCACCCACTAGTTAAATGGTGGAGGCTCACAGCGACATACTCAACACACAAGTTTCTGAACTCTGCATGAGGGTTTCTCAGACGAAGTGAGGGCCGTGAGGCACAGCTCCCCGTCCCCCGGTGACCCTGCTAGGTCCACCTTCTTAGGGAAACCCTCTGCAGAGGAGCTGACAGAGCCAGGAACTTGTGAGTTGCGTGTGTCCACTCAGGCATCATTCATGCTTGTTCTGTAGGCAGTTCCTGTCAGAAGGAGGAGGCGCAGCAGGAGCGTCGGGGGGCGGAAGACGGTCCCTCAGTGCCTCTCTCCTTCTGACATTGTTAAAGAAAACACAACAAATTTATAATTATGTAGATAATTACATGTAGATAATGTCCTCAAGTTCTGTATAACCACTTTGTCCTCTCTCTGTGTTTGTTTCTCGTTCGTTGTTGTGTGTGTTTGTGTGCATTTGTCTCTTTCAAACAGGTGCCGGTCCTCACCTCTGCAGTGCTGCCGTCTCCTGTAGCGCTGCATGGTTCTAAGCTAAGTTTCCTTTCCTTTTTCTGTTCTCTCAGATTTGTCCTCAGGTTTGAAGTGTCTGCGTTGTGCAGCTGGTCTGGTCTGTCTCTAGACAGTTCAGGCTTCACCCACTAGTTAAATGGTGGAGGCTCACAGCGACATACTCAACACACAAGTTTCTGAACTCTGCATGAGGGTTTCTCCGACGAAGTGAGGGCCGTGAGGCACAGCTCCCCGTCCCCCGGTGACCCTGCTAGGTCCACCTTCTTAGGGAAACCCTCTGCAGAGGAGCTGACAGAGCCAGGAACTTGTGAGTTGTGTGTGTCCACTCAGGCATCATTCATGCTTGTTCTGTAGGCAGTTCCTGTCAGAAGGAGGAGGCGCAGCAGGAGCGTCGGGGGGCGGAAGACGGTGCCTCAGTGCCTCTCTCCTTCTGACATTGTTAAAGAAAACACAACAAATTTATAATTATGTAGATAATTACATGTAGATAATGTCCTCAAGTTCTGTATAACCACTTTGTCCTCTCTCTGTGTTTGTTTCTCGTTCGTTGTTGTGTGTGTTTGTGTGCATTTGTCTCTTTCAAACAGGTGCCGGTCCTCACCTCTGCAGTGCTGCCGTCTCCTGTAGCGCTGCATGGTTCTAAGCTAAGTTTCCTTTCCTTTTTCTGTTCTGTCAGATTTGTCCTCAGGTTTGAAGTGTCTGTGTTGTGCAGCTGGTCTGGTCTGTCTCTAGACAGTTCAGGCTTCACCCACTAGTTAAATGGTGGAGGCTCACAGCGACATACTCAACACACAAGTTTCTGAACTCTGCATGAGGGTTTCTCCGGCGAAGTGAGGGCCGTGAGGCACAGCTCCCCGTCCCCCGGTGACCCTGCTAGGTCCACCTTCTTAGGGAAACCCTCTGCAGAGGAGCTGACAGAGCCAGGAACTTGTGAGTTGCGTGTGTCCACTCAGGCATCATTCATGCTTGTTCTGTAGGCAGTTCCTGTCAGAAGGAGGAGGCGCAGCAGGAGCGTCGGGGGGCGGAAGACGGTGCCTCAGTGCCTCTCTCCTTCTGACATTGTTAAAGAAAACACAACAAATTTATAATTATGTAGATAATTACATGTAGATAATGTCCTCAAGTTCTTTATAACCACTTTTTCCTCTCTCTGTGTTTGTTTCTCGTTCGTTGTTGTGTGTGTTTGTGTGCATTTGTCTCTTTCAAACAGGTGCCGGTCCTCACCTCTGCAGTGCTGCCGTCTCCTGTAGCGCTGCATGGTTCTAAGCTAAGTTTCCTTTCCTTTTTCTGTTCTCTCAGATTTGTCCTCAGGTTTGAAGTGTCTGCGTTGTGCAGCTGGTCTGGTCTGTCTCTAGACAGTTCAGGCTTCACCCACTAGTTAAATGGTGGAGGCTCACAGCGACATACTCAACACACAAGTTTCTGAACTCTGCATGAGGGTTTCTCCGGCGAAGTGAGGGCCGTGAGGCACAGCTCCCCGTCCCCCGGTGACCCTGCTAGGTCCACCTTCTTAGGGAAACCCTCTGCAGAGGAGCTGACAGAGCCAGGAACTTGTGAGTTGCGTGTGTCCACTCAGGCATCATTCATGCTTGTTCTGTAGGCAGTTCCTGTCAGAAGGAGGAGGCGCAGCAGGAGCGTCGGGGGGCGGAAGACGGTGCCTCAGTGCCTCTCTCCTTCTGACATTGTTAAAGAAAACACAACAAATTTATAATTATGTAGATAATTACATGTAGATAATGTCCTCAAGTTCTGTATAACCACTTTGTCCTCTCTCTGTGTTTGTTTCTCGTTCGTTGTTGTGTGTGTTTGTGTGCATTTGTCTCTTTCAAACAGGTGCCGGTCCTCACCTCTGCAGTGCTGCCGTCTCCTGTAGCGCTGCATGGTTCTAAGCTAAGTTTCCTTTCCTTTTTCTGTTCTCTCAGATTTGTCCTCAGGTTTGAAGTGTCTGTGTTGTGCAGCTGGTCTGGTCTGTCTCTAGACAGTTCAGGCTTCACCCACTAGTTAAATGGTGGAGGCTCACAGCGACATACTCAACACACAAGTTTCTGAACTCTGCATGAGGGTTTCTCCGGCGAAGTGAGGGCCGTGAGGCACAGCTCCCCGTCCCCTGGTGACCCTGCTAGGTCCACCTTCTTAGGGAAACCCTCTGCAGAGGAGCTGACAGAGCCAGGAACTTGTGAGTTGCGTGTGTCCACTCAGGCATCATTCATGCTTGTTCTGTAGGCAGTTCCTGTCAGAAGGAGGAGGCGCAGCAGGAGCGTCGGGGGGCGGAAGACGGTGCCTCAGTGCCTCTCTCCTTCTGACATTGTTAAAGAAAACACAACAAATTTATAATTATGTAGATAATTACATGTAGATAATGTCCTCAAGTTCTGTATAACCACTTTGTCCTCTCTCTGTGTTTGTTTCTCGTTCGTTGTTGTGTGTGTTTGTGTGCATTTGTCTCTTTCAAACAGGTGCCGGTCCTCACCTCTGCAGTGCTGCCGTCTCCTGTAGCGCTGCATGGTTCTAAGCTAAGTTTCCTTTCCTTTTTCTGTTCTCTCAGATTTGTCCTCAGGTTTGAAGTGTCTGCGTTGTGCAGCTGGTCTGGTCTGTCTCTAGACAGTTCAGGCTTCACCCACTAGTTAAATGGTGGAGGCTCACAGCGACATACTCAACACACAAGTTTCTGAACTCTGCATGAGGGTTTCTCCGACGAAGTGAGGGCCGTGAGGCACAGCTCCCCGTCCCCCGGTGACCCTGCTAGGTCCACCTTCTTAGGGAAACCCTCTGCAGAGGAGCTGACAGAGCCAGGAACTTGTGAGTTGTGTGTGTCCACTCAGGCATCATTCATGCTTGTTCTGTAGGCAGTTCCTGTCAGAAGGAGGAGGCGCAGCAGGAGCGTCGGGGGGCGGAAGACGGTGCCTCAGTGCCTCTCTCCTTCTGACATTGTTAAAGAAAACACAACAAATTTATAATTATGTAGATAATTACATGTAGATAATGTCCTCAAGTTCTGTATAACCACTTTGTCCTCTCTCTGTGTTTGTTTCTCGTTCGTTGTTGTGTGTGTTTGTGTGCATTTGTCTCTTTCAAACAGGTGCCGGTCCTCACCTCTGCAGTGCTGCCGTCTCCTGTAGCGCTGCATGGTTCTAAGCTAAGTTTCCTTTCCTTTTTCTGTTCTGTCAGATTTGTCCTCAGGTTTGAAGTGTCTGTGTTGTGCAGCTGGTCTGGTCTGTCTCTAGACAGTTCAGGCTTCACCCACTAGTTAAATGGTGGAGGCTCACAGCGACATACTCAACACACAAGTTTCTGAACTCTGCATGAGGGTTTCTCCGGCGAAGTGAGGGCCGTGAGGCACAGCTCCCCGTCCCCCGGTGACCCTGCTAGGTCCACCTTCTTAGGGAAACCCTCTGCAGAGGAGCTGACAGAGCCAGGAACTTGTGAGTTGCGTGTGTCCACTCAGGCATCATTCATGCTTGTTCTGTAGGCAGTTCCTGTCAGAAGGAGGAGGCGCAGCAGGAGCGTCGGGGGGCGGAAGACGGTGCCTCAGTGCCTCTCTCCTTCTGACATTGTTAAAGAAAACACAACAAATTTATAATTATGTAGATAATTACATGTAGATAATGTCCTCAAGTTCTTTATAACCACTTTTTCCTCTCTCTGTGTTTGTTTCTCGTTCGTTGTTGTGTGTGTTTGTGTGCATTTGTCTCTTTCAAACAGGTGCCGGTCCTCACCTCTGCAGTGCTGCCGTCTCCTGTAGCGCTGCATGGTTCTAAGCTAAGTTTCCTTTCCTTTTTCTGTTCTCTCAGATTTGTCCTCAGGTTTGAAGTGTCTGCGTTGTGCAGCTGGTCTGGTCTGTCTCTAGACAGTTCAGGCTTCACCCACTAGTTAAATGGTGGAGGCTCACAGCGACATACTCAACACACAAGTTTCTGAACTCTGCATGAGGGTTTCTCCGGCGAAGTGAGGGCCGTGAGGCACAGCTCCCCGTCCCCCGGTGACCCTGCTAGGTCCACCTTCTTAGGGAAACCCTCTGCAGAGGAGCTGACAGAGCCAGGAACTTGTGAGTTGCGTGTGTCCACTCAGGCATCATTCATGCTTGTTCTGTAGGCAGTTCCTGTCAGAAGGAGGAGGCGCAGCAGGAGCGTCGGGGGGCGGAAGACGGTGCCTCAGTGCCTCTCTCCTTCTGACATTGTTAAAGAAAACACAACAAATTTATAATTATGTAGATAATTACATGTAGATAATGTCCTCAAGTTCTGTATAACCACTTTGTCCTCTCTCTGTGTTTGTTTCTCGTTCGTTGTTGTGTGTGTTTGTGTGCATTTGTCTCTTTCAAACAGGTGCCGGTCCTCACCTCTGCAGTGCTGCCGTCTCCTGTAGCGCTGCATGGTTCTAAGCTAAGTTTCCTTTCCTTTTTCTGTTCTCTCAGATTTGTCCTCAGGTTTGAAGTGTCTGTGTTGTGCAGCTGGTCTGGTCTGTCTCTAGACAGTTCAGGCTTCACCCACTAGTTAAATGGTGGAGGCTCACAGCGACATACTCAACACACAAGTTTCTGAACTCTGCATGAGGGTTTCTCCGGCGAAGTGAGGGCCGTGAGGCACAGCTCCCCGTCCCCTGGTGACCCTGCTAGGTCCACCTTCTTAGGGAAACCCTCTGCAGAGGAGCTGACAGAGCCAGGAACTTGTGAGTTGCGTGTGTCCACTCAGGCATCATTCATGCTTGTTCTGTAGGCAGTTCCTGTCAGAAGGAGGAGGCGCAGCAGGAGCGTCGGGGGGCGGAAGACGGTGCCTCAGTGCCTCTCTCCTTCTGACATTGTTAAAGAAAACACAACAAATTTATAATTATGTAGATAATTACATGTAGATAATGTCCTCAAGTTCTGTATAACCACTTTGTCCTCTCTCTGTGTTTGTTTCTCGTTCGTTGTTGTGTGTGTTTGTGTGCATTTGTCTCTTTCAAACAGGTGCCGGTCCTCACCTCTGCAGTGCTGCCGTCTCCTGTAGCGCTGCATGGTTCTAAGCTAAGTTTCCTTTCCTTTTTCTGTTCTCTCAGATTTGTCCTCAGGTTTGAAGTGTCTGTGTTGTGCAGCTGGTCTGGTCTGTCTCTAGACAGTTCAGGCTTCACCCACTAGTTAAATGGTGGAGGCTCACAGCGACATACTCAACACACAAGTTTCTGAACTCTGCATGAGGGTTTCTCCGACGAAGTGAGGGCCGTGAGGCACAGCTCCCCGTCCCCCGGTGACCCTGCTAGGTCCACCTTCTTAGGGAAACCCTCTGCAGAGGAGCTGACAGAGCCAGGAACTTGTGAGTTGCGTGTGTCCACTCAGGCATCATTCATGCTTGTTCTGTAGGCAGTTCCTGTCAGAAGGAGGAGGCGCAGCAGGAGCGTCGGGGGGCGGAAGACGGTCCCTCAGTGCCTCTCTCCTTCTGACATTGTTAAAGAAAACACAACAAATTTATAATTATGTAGATAATTACATGTAGATAATGTCCTCAAGTTCTGTATAACCACTTTGTCCTCTCTCTGTGTTTGTTTCTCGTTCGTTGTTGTGTGTGTTTGTGTGCATTTGTCTCTTTCAAACAGGTGCCGGTCCTCACCTCTGCAGTGCTGCCGTCTCCTGTAGCGCTGCATGGTTCTAAGCTAAGTTTCCTTTCCTTTTTCTGTTCTCTCAGATTTGTCCTCAGGTTTGAAGTGTCTGTGTTGTGCAGCTGGTCTGGTCTGTCTCTAGACAGTTCAGGCTTCACCCACTAGTTAAATGGTGGAGGCTCACAGCGACATACTCAACACACAAGTTTCTGAACTCTGCATGAGGGTTTCTCCGGCGAAGTGAGGGCCGTGAGGCACAGCTCCCCGTCCCCCGGTGACCCTGCTAGGTCCACCTTCTTAGGGAAACCCTCTGCAGAGGAGCTGACAGAGCCAGGAACTTGTGAGTTGCGTGTGTCCACTCAGGCATCATTCATGCTTGTTCTGTAGGCAGTTCCTATCAGAAGGAGGAGGCGCAGCAGGAGCGTCGGGGGGCGGAAGACGGTGCCTCAGTGCCTCTCTCCTTCTGACATTGTTAAAGAAAACACAACAAATTTATAATTATGTAGATAATTACATGTAGATAATGTCCTCAAGTTCTGTATAACCACTTTTTCCTCTCTCTGTGTTTGTTTCTCGTTCGTTGTTGTGTGTGTTTGTGTGCATTTGTCTCTTTCAAACAGGTGCCGGTCCTCACCTCTGCAGTGCTGCCGTCTCCTGTAGCGCTGCATGGTTCTAAGCTAAGTTTCCTTTCCTTTTTCTGTTCTCTCAGATTTGTCCTCAGGTTTGAAGTGTCTGCGTTGTGCAGCTGGTCTGGTCTGTCTCTAGACAGTTCAGGCTTCACCCACTAGTTAAATGGTGGAGGCTCACAGCGACATACTCAACACACAAGTTTCTGAACTCTGCATGAGGGTTTCTCCGACGAAGTGAGGGCCGTGAGGCACAGCTCCCCGTCCCCCGGTGACCCTGCTAGGTCCACCTTCTTAGGGAAACCCTCTGCAGAGGAGCTGACAGAGCCAGGAACTTGTGAGTTGCGTGTGTCCACTCAGGCATCATTCATGCTTGTTCTGTAGGCAGTTCCTGTCAGAAGGAGGAGGCGCAGCAGGAGCGTCGGGGGGCGGAAGACGGTGCCTCAGTGCCTCTCTCCTTCTGACATTGTTAAAGAAAACACAACAAATTTATAATTATGTAGATAATTACATGTAGATAATGTCCTCAAGTTCTGTATAACCACTTTGTCCTCTCTCTGTGTTTGTTTCTCGTTCGTTGTTGTGTGTGTTTGTGTGCATTTGTCTCTTTCAAACAGGTGCCGGTCCTCACCTCTGCAGTGCTGCCGTCTCCTGTAGCGCTGCATGGTTCTAAGCTAAGTTTCCTTTCCTTTTTCTGTTCTCTCAGATTTGTCCTCAGGTTTGAAGTGTCTGTGTTGTGCAGCTGGTCTGGTCTGTCTCTAGACAGTTCAGGCTTCACCCACTAGTTAAATGGTGGAGGCTCACAGCGACATACTCAACACACAAGTTTCTGAACTCTGCATGAGGGTTTCTCCGGCGAAGTGAGGGCCGTGAGGCACAGCTCCCCGTCCCCCGGTGACCCTGCTAGGTCCACCTTCTTAGGGAAACCCTCTGCAGAGGAGCTGACAGAGCCAGGAACTTGTGAGTTGTGTGTGTCCACTCAGGCATCATTCATGCTTGTTCTGTAGGCAGTTCCTGTCAGAAGGAGGAGGCGCAGCAGGAGCGTCGGGGGGCGGAAGACGGTGCCTCAGTGCCTCTCTCCTTCTGACATTGTTAAAGAAAACACAACAAATTTATAATTATGTAGATAATTACATGTAGATAATGTCCTCAAGTTCTTTATAACCACTTTTTCCTCTCTCTGTGTTTGTTTCTCGTTCGTTGTTGTGTGTGTTTGTGTGCATTTGTCTCTTTCAAACAGGTGCCGGTCCTCACCTCTGCAGTGCTGCCGTCTCCTGTAGCGCTGCATGGTTCTAAGCTAAGTTTCCTTTCCTTTTTCTGTTCTCTCAGATTTGTCCTCAGGTTTGAAGTGTCTGCGTTGTGCAGCTGGTCTGGTCTGTCTCTAGACAGTTCAGGCTTCACCCACTAGTTAAATGGTGGAGGCTCACAGCGACATACTCAACACACAAGTTTCTGAACTCTGCATGAGGGTTTCTCCGGCGAAGTGAGGGCCGTGAGACACAGCTCCCCGTCCCCCGGTGACCCTGCTAGGTCCACCTTCTTCGGGAAACCCTCTGCAGAGGAGCTGACAGAGCCAGGAACTTGTGAGTTGCGTGTGTCCACTCAGGCATCATTCATGCTTGTTCTGTAGGCAGTTCCTGTCAGAAGGAGGAGGCGCAGCAGGAGCGTCGGGGGGCGGAAGACGGTGCCTCAGTGCCTCTCTCCTTCTGACATTGTTAAAGAAAACACAACAAATTTATAATTATGTAGATAATTACATGTAGATAATGTCCTCAAGTTCTGTATAACCACTTTGTCCTCTCTCTGTGTTTGTTTCTCGTTCGTTGTTGTGTGTGTTTGTGTGCATTTGTCTCTTTCAAACAGGTGCCGGTCCTCACCTCTGCAGTGCTGCCGTCTCCTGTAGCGCTGCATGGTTCTAAGCTAAGTTTCCTTTCCTTTTTCTGTTCTCTCAGATTTGTCCTCAGGTTTGAAGTGTCTGTGTTGTGCAGCTGGTCTGGTCTGTCTCTAGACAGTTCAGGCTTCACCCACTAGTTAAATGGTGGAGGCTCACAGCGACATACTCAACACACAAGTTTCTGAACTCTGCATGAGGGTTTCTCCGGCGAAGTGAGGGCCGTGAGGCACAGCTCCCCGTCCCCTGGTGACCCTGCTAGGTCCACCTTCTTAGGGAAACCCTCTGCAGAGGAGCTGACAGAGCCAGGAACTTGTGAGTTGCGTGTGTCCACTCAGGCATCATTCATGCTTGTTCTGTAGGCAGTTCCTGTCAGAAGGAGGAGGCGCAGCAGGAGCGTCGGGGGGCGGAAGACGGTGCCTCAGTGCCTCTCTCCTTCTGACATTGTTAAAGAAAACACAACAAATTTATAATTATGTAGATAATTACATGTAGATAATGTCCTCAAGTTCTGTATAACCACTTTGTCCTCTCTCTGTGTTTGTTTCTCGTTCGTTGTTGTGTGTGTTTGTGTGCATTTGTCTCTTTCAAACAGGTGCCGGTCCTCACCTCTGCAGTGCTGCCGTCTCCTGTAGCGCTGCATGGTTCTAAGCTAAGTTTCCTTTCCTTTTTCTGTTCTCTCAGATTTGTCCTCAGGTTTGAAGTGTCTGTGTTGTGCAGCTGGTCTGGTCTGTCTCTAGACAGTTCAGGCTTCACCCACTAGTTAAATGGTGGAGGCTCACAGCGACATACTCAACACACAAGTTTCTGAACTCTGCATGAGGGTTTCTCCGGCGAAGTGAGGGCCGTGAGGCACAGCTCCCCGTCCCCCGGTGACCCTGCTAGGTCCACCTTCTTAGGGAAACCCTCTGCAGAGGAGCTGACAGAGCCAGGAACTTGTGAGTTGCGTCTGTCCACTCAGGCATCATTCATGCTTGTTCTGTAGGCAGTTCCTGTCAGAAGGAGGAGGCGCAGCAGGAGCGTCGGGGGGCGGAAGACGGTGCCTCAGTGCCTCTCTCCTTCTGACATTGTTAAAGAAAACACAACAAATTTATAATTATGTAGATAATTACATGTAGATAATGTCCTCAAGTTCTGTATAACCACTTTGTCCTCTCTCTGTGTTTGTTTCTCGTTCGTTGTTGTGTGTGTTTGTGTGCATTTGTCTCTTTCAAACAGGTGCCGGTCCTCACCTCTGCAGTGCTGCCGTCTCCTGTAGCGCTGCATGGTTCTAAGCTAAGTTTCCTTTCCTTTTTCTGTTCTCTCAGATTTGTCCTCAGGTTTGAAGTGTCTGTGTTGTGCAGCTGGTCTGGTCTGTCTCTAGACAGTTCAGGCTTCACCCACTAGTTAAATGGTGGAGGCTCACAGCGACATACTCAACACACAAGTTTCTGAACTCTGCATGAGGGTTTCTCCGACGAAGTGAGGGCCGTGAGGCACAGCTCCCCGTCCCCCGGTGACCCTGCTAGGTCCACCTTCTTAGGGAAACCCTCTGCAGAGGAGCTGACAGAGCCAGGAACTTGTGAGTTGCGTGTGTCCACTCAGGCATCATTCATGCTTGTTCTGTAGGCAGTTCCTGTCAGAAGGAGGAGGCGCAGCAGGAGCGTCGGGGGGCGGAAGACGGTGCCTCAGTGCCTCTCTCCTTCTGACATTGTTAAAGAAAACACAACAAATTTATAATTATGTAGATAATTACATGTAGATAATGTCCTCAAGTTCTGTATAACCACTTTGTCCTCTCTCTGTGTTTGTTTCTCGTTCGTTGTTGTGTGTGTTTGTGTGCATTTGTCTCTTTCAAACAGGTGCCGGTCCTCACCTCTGCAGTGCTGCCGTCTCCTGTAGCGCTGCATGGTTCTAAGCTAAGTTTCCTTTCCTTTTTCTGTTCTCTCAGATTTGTCCTCAGGTTTGAAGTGTCTGTGTTGTGCAGCTGGTCTGGTCTGTCTCTAGACAGTTCAGGCTTCACCCACTAGTTAAATGGTGGAGGCTCACAGCGACATACTCAACACACATGTTTCTGAACTCTGCATGAGGGTTTCTCCGGCGAAGTGAGGGCCGTGAGGCACAGCTCCCCGTCCCCCGGTGACCCTGCTAGGTCCACCTTCTTAGGGAAACCCTCTGCAGAGGAGCTGACAGAGCCAGGAACTTGTGAGTTGCGTGTGTCCACTCAGGCATCATTCATGCTTGTTCTGTAGGCAGTTCCTGTCAGAAGGAGGAGGCGCAGCAGGAGCGTCGGGGGGCGGAAGACGGTCCCTCAGTGCCTCTCTCCTTCTGACATTGTTAAAGAAAACACAACAAATTTATAATTATGTAGATAATTACATGTAGATAATGTCCTCAAGTTCTGTATAACCACTTTGTCCTCTCTCTGTGTTTGTTTCTCGTTCGTTGTTGTGTGTGTTTGTGTGCATTTGTCTCTTTCAAACAGGTGCCGGTCCTCACCTCTGCAGTGCTGCCGTCTCCTGTAGCGCTGCATGGTTCTAAGCTAAGTTTCCTTTCCTTTTTCTGTTCTCTCAGATTTGTCCTCAGGTTTGAAGTGTCTGTGTTGTGCAGCTGGTCTGGTCTGTCTCTAGACAGTTCAGGCTTCACCCACTAGTTAAATGGTGGAGGCTCACAGCGACATACTCAACACACAAGTTTCTGAACTCTGCATGAGGGTTTCTCCGGCGAAGTGAGGGCCGTGAGGCACAGCTCCCCGTCCCCTGGTGACCCTGCTAGGTCCACCTTCTTAGGGAAACCCTCTGCAGAGGAGCTGACAGAGCCAGGAACTTGTGAGTTGCGTGTGTCCACTCAGGCATCATTCATGCTTGTTCTGTAGGCAGTTCCTGTCAGAAGGAGGAGGCGCAGCAGGAGCGTCGGGGGGCGGAAGACGGTGCCTCAGTGCCTCTCTCCTTCTGACATTGTTAAAGAAAACACAACAAATTTATAATTATGTAGATAATTACATGTAGATAATGTCCTCAAGTTCTGTATAACCACTTTGTCCTCTCTCTGTGTTTGTTTCTCGTTCGTTGTTGTGTGTGTTTGTGTGCATTTGTCTCTTTCAAACAGGTGCCGGTCCTCACCTCTGCAGTGCTGCCGTCTCCTGTAGCGCTGCATGGTTCTAAGCTAAGTTTCCTTTCCTTTTTCTGTTCTCTCAGATTTGTCCTCAGGTTTGAAGTGTCTGTGTTGTGCAGCTGGTCTGGTCTGTCTCTAGACAGTTCAGGCTTCACCCACTAGTTAAATGGTGGAGGCTCACAGCGACATACTCAACACACAAGTTTCTGAACTCTGCATGAGGGTTTCTCCGACGAAGTGAGGGCCGTGAGGCACAGCTCCCCGTCCCCCGGTGACCCTGCTAGGTCCACCTTCTTAGGGAAACCCTCTGCAGAGGAGCTGACAGAGCCAGGAACTTGTGAGTTGCGTGTGTCCACTCAGGCATCATTCATGCTTGTTCTGTAGGCAGTTCCTGTCAGAAGGAGGAGGCGCAGCAGGAGCGTCGGGGGGCGGAAGACGGTCCCTCAGTGCCTCTCTCCTTCTGACATTGTTAAAGAAAACACAACAAATTTATAATTATGTAGATAATTACATGTAGATAATGTCCTCAAGTTCTGTATAACCACTTTGTCCTCTCTCTGTGTTTGTTTCTCGTTCGTTGTTGTGTGTGTTTGTGTGCATTTGTCTCTTTCAAACAGGTGCCGGTCCTCACCTCTGCAGTGCTGCCGTCTCCTGTAGCGCTGCATGGTTCTAAGCTAAGTTTCCTTTCCTTTTTCTGTTCTCTCAGATTTGTCCTCAGGTTTGAAGTGTCTGTGTTGTGCAGCTGGTCTGGTCTGTCTCTAGACAGTTCAGGCTTCACCCACTAGTTAAATGGTGGAGGCTCACAGCGACATACTCAACACACAAGTTTCTGAACTCTGCATGAGGGTTTCTCCGGCGAAGTGAGGGCCGTGAGGCACAGCTCCCCGTCCCCCGGTGACCCTGCTAGGTCCACCTTCTTAGGGAAACCCTCTGCAGAGGAGCTGACAGAGCCAGGAACTTGTGAGTTGCGTCTGTCCACTCAGGCATCATTCATGCTTGTTCTGTAGGCAGTTCCTGTCAGAAGGAGGAGGCGCAGCAGGAGCGTCGGGGGGCGGAAGACGGTGCCTCAGTGCCTCTCTCCTTCTGACATTGTTAAAGAAAACACAACAAATTTATAATTATGTAGATAATTACATGTAGATAATGTCCTCAAGTTCTGTATAACCACTTTGTCCTCTCTCTGTGTTTGTTTCTCGTTCGTTGTTGTGTGTGTTTGTGTGCATTTGTCTCTTTCAAACAGGTGCCGGTCCTCACCTCTGCAGTGCTGCCGTCTCCTGTAGCGCTGCATGGTTCTAAGCTAAGTTTCCTTTCCTTTTTCTGTTCTCTCAGATTTGTCCTCAGGTTTGAAGTGTCTGTGTTGTGCAGCTGGTCTGGTCTGTCTCTAGACAGTTCAGGCTTCACCCACTAGTTAAATGGTGGAGGCTCACAGCGACATACTCAACACACAAGTTTCTGAACTCTGCATGAGGGTTTCTCCGACGAAGTGAGGGCCGTGAGGCACAGCTCCCCGTCCCCCGGTGACCCTGCTAGGTCCACCTTCTTAGGGAAACCCTCTGCAGAGGAGCTGACAGAGCCAGGAACTTGTGAGTTGCGTGTGTCCACTCAGGCATCATTCATGCTTGTTCTGTAGGCAGTTCCTGTCAGAAGGAGGAGGCGCAGCAGGAGCGTCGGGGGGCGGAAGACGGTGCCTCAGTGCCTCTCTCCTTCTGACATTGTTAAAGAAAACACAACAAATTTATAATTATGTAGATAATTACATGTAGATAATGTCCTCAAGTTCTGTATAACCACTTTGTCCTCTCTCTGTGTTTGTTTCTCGTTCGTTGTTGTGTGTGTTTGTGTGCATTTGTCTCTTTCAAACAGGTGCCGGTCCTCACCTCTGCAGTGCTGCCGTCTCCTGTAGCGCTGCATGGTTCTAAGCTAAGTTTCCTTTCCTTTTTCTGTTCTCTCAGATTTGTCCTCAGGTTTGAAGTGTCTGTGTTGTGCAGCTGGTCTGGTCTGTCTCTAGACAGTTCAGGCTTCACCCACTAGTTAAATGGTGGAGGCTCACAGCGACATACTCAACACACATGTTTCTGAACTCTGCATGAGGGTTTCTCCGGCGAAGTGAGGGCCGTGAGGCACAGCTCCCCGTCCCCCGGTGACCCTGCTAGGTCCACCTTCTTAGGGAAACCCTCTGCAGAGGAGCTGACAGAGCCAGGAACTTGTGAGTTGCGTGTGTCCACTCAGGCATCATTCATGCTTGTTCTGTAGGCAGTTCCTGTCAGAAGGAGGAGGCGCAGCAGGAGCGTCGGGGGGCGGAAGACGGTCCCTCAGTGCCTCTCTCCTTCTGACATTGTTAAAGAAAACACAACAAATTTATAATTATGTAGATAATTACATGTAGATAATGTCCTCAAGTTCTGTATAACCACTTTGTCCTCTCTCTGTGTTTGTTTCTCGTTCGTTGTTGTGTGTGTTTGTGTGCATTTGTCTCTTTCAAACAGGTGCCGGTCCTCACCTCTGCAGTGCTGCCGTCTCCTGTAGCGCTGCATGGTTCTAAGCTAAGTTTCCTTTCCTTTTTCTGTTCTCTCAGATTTGTCCTCAGGTTTGAAGTGTCTGTGTTGTGCAGCTGGTCTGGTCTGTCTCTAGACAGTTCAGGCTTCACCCACTAGTTAAATGGTGGAGGCTCACAGCGACATACTCAACACACAAGTTTCTGAACTCTGCATGAGGGTTTCTCCGGCGAAGTGAGGGCCGTGAGGCACAGCTCCCCGTCCCCCGGTGACCCTGCTAGGTCCACCTTCTTAGGGAAACCCTCTGCAGAGGAGCTGACAGAGCCAGGAACTTGTGAGTTGCGTCTGTCCACTCAGGCATCATTCATGCTTGTTCTGTAGGCAGTTCCTGTCAGAAGGAGGAGGCGCAGCAGGAGCGTCGGGGGGCGGAAGACGGTGCCTCAGTGCCTCTCTCCTTCTGACATTGTTAAAGAAAACACAACAAATTTATAATTATGTAGATAATTACATGTAGATAATGTCCTCAAGTTCTGTATAACCACTTTTTCCTCTCTCTGTGTTTGTTTCTCGTTCGTTGTTGTGTGTGTTTGTGTGCATTTGTCTCTTTCAAACAGGTGCCGGTCCTCACCTCTGCAGTGCTGCCGTCTCCTGTAGCGCTGCATGGTTCTAAGCTAAGTTTCCTTTCCTTTTTCTGTTCTCTCAGATTTGTCCTCAGGTTTGAAGTGTCTGTGTTGTGCAGCTGGTCTGGTCTGTCTCTAGACAGTTCAGGCTTCACCCACTAGTTAAATGGTGGAGGCTCACAGCGACATACTCAACACACAAGTTTCTGAACTCTGCATGAGGGTTTCTCCGGCGAAGTGAGGGCCGTGAGGCACAGCTCCCCGTCCCCCGGTGACCCTGCTAGGTCCACCTTCTTAGGGAAACCCTCTGCAGAGGAGCTGACAGAGCCAGGAACTTGTGAGTTGCGTCTGTCCACTCAGGCATCATTCATGCTTGTTCTGTAGGCAGTTCCTGTCAGAAGGAGGAGGCGCAGCAGGAGCGTCGGGGGGCGGAAGACGGTGCCTCAGTGCCTCTCTCCTTCTGACATTGTTAAAGAAAACACAACAAATTTATAATTATGTAGATAATTACATGTAGATAATGTCCTCAAGTTCTTTATAACCACTTTTTCCTCTCTCTGTGTTTGTTTCTCGTTCGTTGTTGTGTGTGTTTGTGTGCATTTGTCTCTTTCAAACAGGTGCCGGTCCTCACCTCTGCAGTGCTGCCGTCTCCTGTAGCGCTGCATGGTTCTAAGCTAAGTTTCCTTTCCTTTTTCTGTTCTCTCAGATTTGTCCTCAGGTTTGAAGTGTCTGTGTTGTGCAGCTGGTCTGGTCTGTCTCTAGACAGTTCAGGCTTCACCCACTAGTTAAATGGTGGAGGCTCACAGCGACATACTCAACACACAAGTTTCTGAACTCTGCATGAGGGTTTCTCCGACGAAGTGAGGGCCGTGAGGCACAGCTCCCCGTCCCCCGGTGACCCTGCTAGGTCCACCTTCTTAGGGAAACCCTCTGCAGAGGAGCTGACAGAGCCAGGAACTTGTGAGTTGCGTGTGTCCACTCAGGCATCATTCATGCTTGTTCTGTAGGCAGTTCCTGTCAGAAGGAGGAGGCGCAGCAGGAGCGTCGGGGGGCGGAAGACGGTGCCTCAGTGCCTCTCTCCTTCTGACATTGTTAAAGAAAACACAACAAATTTATAATTATGTAGATAATTACATGTAGATAATGTCCTCAAGTTCTGTATAACCACTTTGTCCTCTCTCTGTGTTTGTTTCTCGTTCGTTGTTGTGTGTGTTTGTGTGCATTTGTCTCTTTCAAACAGGTGCCGGTCCTCACCTCTGCAGTGCTGCCGTCTCCTGTAGCGCTGCATGGTTCTAAGCTAAGTTTCCTTTCCTTTTTCTGTTCTCTCAGATTTGTCCTCAGGTTTGAAGTGTCTGTGTTGTGCAGCTGGTCTGGTCTGTCTCTAGACAGTTCAGGCTTCACCCACTAGTTAAATGGTGGAGGCTCACAGCGACATACTCAACACACATGTTTCTGAACTCTGCATGAGGGTTTCTCCGGCGAAGTGAGGGCCGTGAGGCACAGCTCCCCGTCCCCCGGTGACCCTGCTAGGTCCACCTTCTTAGGGAAACCCTCTGCAGAGGAGCTGACAGAGCCAGGAACTTGTGAGTTGCGTGTGTCCACTCAGGCATCATTCATGCTTGTTCTGTAGGCAGTTCCTGTCAGAAGGAGGAGGCGCAGCGGGAGCGTCGGGGGGCGGAAGACGGTGCCTCAGTGCCTCTCTCCTTCTGACATTGTTAAAGAAAACACAACAAATTTATAATTATGTAGATAATTACATGTAGATAATGTCCTCAAGTTCTTTATAACCACTTTTTCCTCTCTCTGTGTTTGTTTCTCGTGCGTTGTTGTGTGTGTTTGTGTGCATTTGTCTCTTTCAAACAGGTGCCGGTCCTCACCTCTGCAGTGCTGCCGTCTCCTGTAGCGCTGCATGGTTCTAAGCTAAGTTTCCTTTCCTTTTTCTGTTCTCTCAGGTTTGTCCTCAGGTTTGAAGTGTCTGCGTTGTGCAGCTGGTCTGGTCTGTCTCTAGACAGTTCAGGCTTCACCCACTAGTTAAATGGTGGAGGCTCACTGCGACATACTCAACACACAAGTTTCTGAACTCTGCATGAGGGTTTCTCCGGCGAAGTGAGGGCCGTGAGGCACAGCTCCCCGTCCCCCGGTGACCCTGCTAGGTCCACCTTCTTAGGGAAACCCTCTGCAGAGGAGCTGACAGAGCCAGGAACTTGTGAGTTGCGTGTGTCCACTCAGGCATCATTCATGCTTGTTCTGTAGGCAGTTCCTGTCAGAAGGAGGAGGCGCAGCAGGAGCGTCGGGGGGCGGAAGACGGTGCCTCAGTGCCTCTCTCCTTCTGACATTGTTAAAGAAAACACAACAAATTTATAATTATGTAGATAATTACATGTAGATAATGTCCTCAAGTTCTGTATAACCACTTTGTCCTCTCTCTGTGTTTGTTTCTCGTTCGTTGTTGTGTGTGTTTGTGTGCATTTGTCTCTTTCAAACAGGTGCCGGTCCTCACCTCTGCAGTGCTGCCGTCTCCTGTAGCGCTGCATGGTTCTAAGCTAAGTTTCCTTTCCTTTTTCTGTTCTCTCAGATTTGTCCTCAGGTTTGAAGTGTCTGCGTTGTGCAGCTGGTCTGGTCTGTCTCTAGACAGTTCAGGCTTCACCCACTAGTTAAATGGTGGAGGCTCACAGCGACATACTCAACACACAAGTTTCTGAACTCTGCATGAGGGTTTCTCCGGCGAAGTGAGGGCCGTGAGGCACAGCTCCCCGTCCCCCGGTGACCCTGCTAGGTCCACCTTCTTAGGGAAACCCTCTGCAGAGGAGCTGACAGAGCCAGGAACTTGTGAGTTGCGTCTGTCCACTCAGGCATCATTCATGCTTGTTCTGTAGGCAGTTCCTGTCAGAAGGAGGAGGCGCAGCAGGAGCGTCGGGGGGCGGAAGACGGTGCCTCAGTGCCTCTCTCCTTCTGACATTGTTAAAGAAAACACAACAAATTTATAATTATGTAGATAATTACATGTAGATAATGTCCTCAAGTTCTTTATAACCACTTTTTCCTCTCTCTGTGTTTGTTTCTCGTTCGTTGTTGTGTGTGTTTGTGTGCATTTGTCTCTTTCAAACAGGTGCCGGTCCTCACCTCTGCAGTGCTGCCGTCTCCTGTAGCGCTGCATGGTTCTAAGCTAAGTTTCCTTTCCTTTTTCTGTTCTCTCAGATTTGTCCTCAGGTTTGAAGTGTCTGTGTTGTGCAGCTGGTCTGGTCTGTCTCTAGACAGTTCAGGCTTCACCCACTAGTTAAATGGTGGAGGCTCACAGCGACATACTCAACACACAAGTTTCTGAACTCTGCATGAGGGTTTCTCCGACGAAGTGAGGGCCGTGAGGCACAGCTCCCCGTCCCCCGGTGACCCTGCTAGGTCCACCTTCTTAGGGAAACCCTCTGCAGAGGAGCTGACAGAGCCAGGAACTTGTGAGTTGCGTGTGTCCACTCAGGCATCATTCATGCTTGTTCTGTAGGCAGTTCCTGTCAGAAGGAGGAGGCGCAGCAGGAGCGTCGGGGGGCGGAAGACGGTGCCTCAGTGCCTCTCTCCTTCTGACATTGTTAAAGAAAACACAACAAATTTATAATTATGTAGATAATTACATGTAGATAATGTCCTCAAGTTCTGTATAACCACTTTGTCCTCTCTCTGTGTTTGTTTCTCGTTCGTTGTTGTGTGTGTTTGTGTGCATTTGTCTCTTTCAAACAGGTGCCGGTCCTCACCTCTGCAGTGCTGCCGTCTCCTGTAGCGCTGCATGGTTCTAAGCTAAGTTTCCTTTCCTTTTTCTGTTCTCTCAGGTTTGTCCTCAGGTTTGAAGTGTCTGCGTTGTGCAGCTGGTCTGGTCTGTCTCTAGACAGTTCAGGCTTCACCCACTAGTTAAATGGTGGAGGCTCACAGCGACATACTCAACACACAAGTTTCTGAACTCTGCATGAGGGTTTCTCCGACGAAGTGAGGGCCGTGAGGCACAGCTCCCCGTCCCCCGGTGACCCTGCTAGGTCCACCTTCTTAGGGAAACCCTCTGCAGAGGAGCTGACAGAGCCAGGAACTTGTGAGTTGCGTGTGTCCACTCAGGCATCATTCATGCTTGTTCTGTAGGCAGTTCCTGTCAGAAGGAGGAGGCGCAGCAGGAGCGTCGGGGGGCGGAAGACGGTGCCTCAGTGCCTCTCTCCTTCTGACATTGTTAAAGAAAACACAACAAATTTATAATTATGTAGATAATTACATGTAGATAATGTCCTCAAGTTCTGTATAACCACTTTTTCCTCTCTCTGTGTTTGTTTCTCGTTCGTTGTTGTGTGTGTTTGTGTGCATTTGTCTCTTTCAAACAGGTGCCGGTCCTCACCTCTGCAGTGCTGCCGTCTCCTGTAGCGCTGCATGGTTCTAAGCTAAGTTTCCTTTCCTTTTTCTGTTCTCTCAGATTTGTCCTCAGGTTTGAAGTGTCTGCGTTGTGCAGCTGGTCTGGTCTGTCTCTAGACAGTTCAGGCTTCACCCACTAGTTAAATGGTGGAGGCTCACAGCGACATACTCAACACACAAGTTTCTGAACTCTGCATGAGGGTTTCTCCGACGAAGTGAGGGCCGTGAGGCACAGCTCCCCGTCCCCCGGTGACCCTGCTAGGTCCACCTTCTTAGGGAAACCCTCTGCAGAGGAGCTGACAGAGCCAGGAACTTGTGAGTTGCGTGTGTCCACTCAGGCATCATTCATGCTTGTTCTGTAGGCAGTTCCTGTCAGAAGGAGGAGGCGCAGCAGGAGCGTCGGGGGGCGGAAGACGGTGCCTCAGTGCCTCTCTCCTTCTGACATTGTTAAAGAAAACACAACAAATTTATAATTATGTAGATAATTACATGTAGATAATGTCCTCAAGTTCTGTATAACCACTTTGTCCTCTCTCTGTGTTTGTTTCTCGTTCGTTGTTGTGTGTGTTTGTGTGCATTTGTCTCTTTCAAACAGGTGCCGGTCCTCACCTCTGCAGTGCTGCCGTCTCCTGTAGCGCTGCATGGTTCTAAGCTAAGTTTCCTTTCCTTTTTCTGTTCTCTCAGATTTGTCCTCAGGTTTGAAGTGTCTGCGTTGTGCAGCTGGTCTGGTCTGTCTCTAGACAGTTCAGGCTTCACCCACTAGTTAAATGGTGGAGGCTCACAGCGACATACTCAACACACAAGTTTCTGAACTCTGCATGAGGGTTTCTCCGGCGAAGTGAGGGCCGTGAGGCACAGCTCCCCGTCCCCCGGTGACCCTGCTAGGTCCACCTTCTTAGGGAAACCCTCTGCAGAGGAGCTGACAGAGCCAGGAACTTGTGAGTTGCGTCTGTCCACTCAGGCATCATTCATGCTTGTTCTGTAGGCAGTTCCTGTCAGAAGGAGGAGGCGCAGCAGGAGCGTCGGGGGGCGGAAGACGGTGCCTCAGTGCCTCTCTCCTTCTGACATTGTTAAAGAAAACACAACAAATTTATAATTATGTAGATAATTACATGTAGATAATGTCCTCAAGTTCTTTATAACCACTTTTTCCTCTCTCTGTGTTTGTTTCTCGTTCGTTGTTGTGTGTGTTTGTGTGCATTTGTCTCTTTCAAACAGGTGCCGGTCCTCACCTCTGCAGTGCTGCCGTCTCCTGTAGCGCTGCATGGTTCTAAGCTAAGTTTCCTTTCCTTTTTCTGTTCTCTCAGATTTGTCCTCAGGTTTGAAGTGTCTGTGTTGTGCAGCTGGTCTGGTCTGTCTCTAGACAGTTCAGGCTTCACCCACTAGTTAAATGGTGGAGGCTCACAGCGACATACTCAACACACAAGTTTCTGAACTCTGCATGAGGGTTTCTCCGGCGAAGTGAGGGCCGTGAGGCACAGCTCCCCGTCCCCCGGTGACCCTGCTAGGTCCACCTTCTTAGGGAAACCCTCTGCAGAGGAGCTGACAGAGCCAGGAACTTGTGAGTTGCGTCTGTCCACTCAGGCATCATTCATGCTTGTTCTGTAGGCAGTTCCTATCAGAATGAGGAGGCGCAGCAGGAGCGTGGGGGGCGGAAGACGGTGCCTCAGTGCCTCTCTCCTTCTGACATTGTTAAAGAAAACACAACAAATTTATAATTATGTAGATAATTACATGTAGATAATGTCCTCAAGTTCTTTATAACCACTTTTTCCTCTCTCTGTGTTTGTTTCTCGTTCGTTGTTGTGTGTGTTTGTGTGCATTTGTCTCTTTCAAACAGGTGCCGGTCCTCACCTCTGCAGTGCTGCCGTCTCCTGTAGCGCTGCATGGTTCTAAGCTAAGTTTCCTTTCCTTTTTCTGTTCTCTCAGATTTGTCCTCAGGTTTGAAGTGTCTGTGTTGTGCAGCTGGTCTGGTCTGTCTCTAGACAGTTCAGGCTTCACCCACTAGTTAAATGGTGGAGGCTCACAGCGACATACTCAACACACAAGTTTCTGAACTCTGCATGAGGGTTTCTCCGACGAAGTGAGGGCCGTGAGGCACAGCTCCCCGTCCCCCGGTGACCCTGCTAGGTCCACCTTCTTAGGGAAACCCTCTGCAGAGGAGCTGACAGAGCCAGGAACTTGTGAGTTGCGTGTGTCCACTCAGGCATCATTCATGCTTGTTCTGTAGGCAGTTCCTGTCAGAAGGAGGAGGCGCAGCAGGAGCGTCGGGGGGCGGAAGACGGTGCCTCAGTGCCTCTCTCCTTCTGACATTGTTAAAGAAAACACAACAAATTTATAATTATGTAGATAATTACATGTAGATAATGTCCTCAAGTTCTGTATAACCACTTTGTCCTCTCTCTGTGTTTGTTTCTCGTTCGTTGTTGTGTGTGTTTGTGTGCATTTGTCTCTTTCAAACAGGTGCCGGTCCTCACCTCTGCAGTGCTGCCGTCTCCTGTAGCGCTGCATGGTTCTAAGCTAAGTTTCCTTTCCTTTTTCTGTTCTCTCAGATTTGTCCTCAGGTTTGAAGTGTCTGCGTTGTGCAGCTGGTCTGGTCTGTCTCTAGACAGTTCAGGCTTCACCCACTAGTTAAATGGTGGAGGCTCACAGCGACATACTCAACACACAAGTTTCTGAACTCTGCATGAGGGTTTCTCCGACGAAGTGAGGGCCGTGAGGCACAGCTCCCCGTCCCCGTGTGACCCTGCTAGGTCCACCTTCTTAGGGAAACCCTCTGCAGAGGAGCTGACAGAGCCAGGAACTTGTGAGTTGCGTGTGTGTGTGTCCACTCAGGCATCATTCATGCTTGTTCTGTAGGCAGTTCCTGTCAGAAGGAGGAGGCGCAGCAGGAGCGTCGGGGGGCGGAAGACGGTGCCTCAGTGCCTCTCTCCTTCTGACATTGTTAAAGAAAACACAACAAATTTATAATTATGTAGATAATTACATGTAGATAATGTCCTCAAGTTCTGTATAACCACTTTTTCCTCTCTCTGTGTTTGTTTCTCGTTCGTTGTTGTGTGTGTTTGTGTGCATTTGTCTCTTTCAAACAGGTGCCGGTCCTCACCTCTGCAGTGCTGCCGTCTCCTGTAGCGCTGCATGGTTCTAAGCTAAGTTTCCTTTCCTTTTTCTGTTCTCTCAGATTTGTCCTCAGGTTTGAAGTGTCTGTGTTGTGCAGCTGGTCTGGTCTGTCTCTAGACAGTTCAGGCTTCACCCACTAGTTAAATGGTGGAGGCTCACAGCGACATACTCAACACACAAGTTTCTGAACTCTGCATGAGGGTTTCTCCGGCGAAGTGAGGGCCGTGAGGCACAGCTCCCCGTCCCCCGGTGACCCTGCTAGGTCCACCTTCTTAGGGAAACCCTCTGCAGAGGAGCTGACAGAGCCAGGAACTTGTGAGTTGCGTGTGTCCACTCAGGCATCATTCATGCTTGTTCTGTAGGCAGTTCCTGTCAGAAGGAGGAGGCGCAGCAGGAGCGTCGGGGGGTGGAAGACGGTGCCTCAGTGCCTCTCTCCTTCTGACATTGTTAAAGAAAACACAACAAATTTATAATTATGTAGATAATTACATGTAGATAATGTCCTCAAGTTCTTTATAACCACTTTTTCCTCTCTCTGTGTTTGTTTCTCGTTCGTTGTTGTGTGTGTTTGTGTGCATTTGTCTCTTTCAAACAGGTGCCGGTCCTCACCTCTGCAGTGCTGCCGTCTCCTGTAGCGCTGCATGGTTCTAAGCTAAGTTTCCTTTCCTTTTTCTGTTCTCTCAGATTTGTCCTCAGGTTTGAAGTGTCTGTGTTGTGCAGCTGGTCTGGTCTGTCTCTAGACAGTTCAGGCTTCACCCACTAGTTAAATGGTGGAGGCTCACAGCGACATACTCAACACACAAGTTTCTGAACTCTGCATGAGGGTTTCTCCGGCGAAGTGAGGGCCGTGAGGCACAGCTCCCCGTCCCCCGGTGACCCTGCTAGGTCCACCTTCTTAGGGAAACCCTCTGCAGAGGAGCTGACAGAGCCAGGAACTTGTGAGTTGCGTGTGTCCACTCAGGCATCATTCATGCTTGTTCTGTAGGCAGTTCCTGTCAGAAGGAGGAGGCGCAGCAGGAGCGTCGGGGGGCGGAAGACGGTGCCTCAGTGCCTCTCTCCTTCTGACATTGTTAAAGAAAACACAACAAATTTATAATTATGTAGATAATTACATGTAGATAATGTCCTCAAGTTCTGTATAACCACTTTGTCCTCTCTCTGTGTTTGTTTCTCGTTCGTTGTTGTGTGTGTTTGTGTGCATTTGTCTCTTTCAAACAGGTGCCGGTCCTCACCTCTGCAGTGCTGCCGTCTCCTGTAGCGCTGCATGGTTCTAAGCTAAGTTTCCTTTCCTTTTTCTGTTCTCTCAGGTTTGTCCTCAGGTTTGAAGTGTCTGCGTTGTGCAGCTGGTCTGGTCTGTCTCTAGACAGTTCAGGCTTCACCCACTAGTTAAATGGTGGAGGCTCACAGCGACATACTCAACACACAAGTTTCTGAACTCTGCATGAGGGTTTCTCCGACGAAGTGAGGGCCGTGAGGCACAGCTCCCCGTCCCCCGGTGACCCTGCTAGGTCCACCTTCTTAGGGAAACCCTCTGCAGAGGAGCTGACAGAGCCAGGAACTTGTGAGTTGCGTGTGTCCACTCAGGCATCATTCATGCTTGTTCTGTAGGCAGTTCCTGTCAGAAGGAGGAGGCGCAGCAGGAGCGTCGGGGGGCGGAAGACGGTGCCTCAGTGCCTCTCTCCTTCTGACATTGTTAAAGAAAACACAACAAATTTATAATTATGTAGATAATTACATGTAGATAATGTCCTCAAGTTCTGTATAACCACTTTTTCCTCTCTCTGTGTTTGTTTCTCGTTCGTTGTTGTGTGTGTTTGTGTGCATTTGTCTCTTTCAAACAGGTGCCGGTCCTCACCTCTGCAGTGCTGCCGTCTCCTGTAGCGCTGCATGGTTCTAAGCTAAGTTTCCTTTCCTTTTTCTGTTCTCTCAGATTTGTCCTCAGGTTTGAAGTGTCTGCGTTGTGCAGCTGGTCTGGTCTGTCTCTAGACAGTTCAGGCTTCACCCACTAGTTAAATGGTGGAGGCTCACAGCGACATACTCAACACACAAGTTTCTGAACTCTGCATGAGGGTTTCTCCGACGAAGTGAGGGCCGTGAGGCACAGCTCCCCGTCCCCCGGTGACCCTGCTAGGTCCACCTTCTTAGGGAAACCCTCTGCAGAGGAGCTGACAGAGCCAGGAACTTGTGAGTTGCGTGTGTCCACTCAGGCATCATTCATGCTTGTTCTGTAGGCAGTTCCTGTCAGAAGGAGGAGGCGCAGCAGGAGCGTCGGGGGGCGGAAGACGGTGCCTCAGTGCCTCTCTCCTTCTGACATTGTTAAAGAAAACACAACAAATTTATAATTATGTAGATAATTACATGTAGATAATGTCCTCAAGTTCTGTATAACCACTTTGTCCTCTCTCTGTGTTTGTTTCTCGTTCGTTGTTGTGTGTGTTTGTGTGCATTTGTCTCTTTCAAACAGGTGCCGGTCCTCACCTCTGCAGTGCTGCCGTCTCCTGTAGCGCTGCATGGTTCTAAGCTAAGTTTCCTTTCCTTTTTCTGTTCTCTCAGATTTGTCCTCAGGTTTGAAGTGTCTGCGTTGTGCAGCTGGTCTGGTCTGTCTCTAGACAGTTCAGGCTTCACCCACTAGTTAAATGGTGGAGGCTCACAGCGACATACTCAACACACAAGTTTCTGAACTCTGCATGAGGGTTTCTCCGGCGAAGTGAGGGCCGTGAGGCACAGCTCCCCGTCCCCCGGTGACCCTGCTAGGTCCACCTTCTTAGGGAAACCCTCTGCAGAGGAGCTGACAGAGCCAGGAACTTGTGAGTTGCGTGTGTCCACTCAGGCATCATTCATGCTTGTTCTGTAGGCAGTTCCTGTCAGAAGGAGGAGGCGCAGCAGGAGCGTCGGGGGGCGGAAGACGGTGCCTCAGTGCCTCTCTCCTTCTGACATTGTTAAAGAAAACACAACAAATTTATAATTATGTAGATAATTACATGTAGATAATGTCCTCAAGTTCTTTATAACCACTTTTTCCTCTCTCTGTGTTTGTTTCTCGTTCGTTGTTGTGTGTGTTTGTGTGCATTTGTCTCTTTCAAACAGGTGCCGGTCCTCACCTCTGCAGTGCTGCCGTCTCCTGTAGCGCTGCATGGTTCTAAGCTAAGTTTCCTTTCCTTTTTCTGTTCTCTCAGATTTGTCCTCAGGTTTGAAGTGTCTGTGTTGTGCAGCTGGTCTGGTCTGTCTCTAGACAGTTCAGGCTTCACCCACTAGTTAAATGGTGGAGGCTCACAGCGACATACTCAACACACAAGTTTCTGAACTCTGCATGAGGGTTTCTCCGACGAAGTGAGGGCCGTGAGGCACAGCTCCCCGTCCCCCGGTGACCCTGCTAGGTCCACCTTCTTAGGGAAACCCTCTGCAGAGGAGCTGACAGAGCCAGGAACTTGTGAGTTGCGTGTGTCCACTCAGGCATCATTCATGCTTGTTCTGTAGGCAGTTCCTGTCAGAAGGAGGAGGCGCAGCAGGAGCGTCGGGGGGCGGAAGACGGTGCCTCAGTGCCTCTCTCCTTCTGACATTGTTAAAGAAAACACAACAAATTTATAATTATGTAGATAATTACATGTAGATAATGTCCTCAAGTTCTGTATAACCACTTTGTCCTCTCTCTGTGTTTGTTTCTCGTTCGTTGTTGTGTGTGTTTGTGTGCATTTGTCTCTTTCAAACAGGTGCCGGTCCTCACCTCTGCAGTGCTGCCGTCTCCTGTAGCGCTGCATGGTTCTAAGCTAAGTTTCCTTTCCTTTTTCTGTTCTCTCAGATTTGTCCTCAGGTTTGAAGTGTCTGCGTTGTGCAGCTGGTCTGGTCTGTCTCTAGACAGTTCAGGCTTCACCCACTAGTTAAATGGTGGAGGCTCACAGCGACATACTCAACACACAAGTTTCTGAACTCTGCATGAGGGTTTCTCCGACGAAGTGAGGGCCGTGAGGCACAGCTCCCCGTCCCCGTGTGACCCTGCTAGGTCCACCTTCTTAGGGAAACCCTCTGCAGAGGAGCTGACAGAGCCAGGAACTTGTGAGTTGCGTGTGTGTGTGTCCACTCAGGCATCATTCATGCTTGTTCTGTAGGCAGTTCCTGTCAGAAGGAGGAGGCGCAGCAGGAGCGTCGGGGGGCGGAAGACGGTGCCTCAGTGCCTCTCTCCTTCTGACATTGTTAAAGAAAACACAACAAATTTATAATGATGTAGATAATTACATGTAGATAATGTCCTCAAGTTCTGTATAACCACTTTTTCCTCTCTCTGTGTTTGTTTCTCGTTCGTTGTTGTGTGTGTTTGTGTGCATTTGTCTCTTTCAAACAGGTGCCGGTCCTCACCTCTGCAGTGCTGCCGTCTCCTGTAGCGCTGCATGGTTCTAAGCTAAGTTTCCTTTCCTTTTTCTGTTCTCTCAGATTTGTCCTCAGGTTTGAAGTGTCTGTGTTGTGCAGCTGGTCTGGTCTGTCTCTAGACAGTTCAGGCTTCACCCACTAGTTAAATGGTGGAGGCTCACAGCGACATACTCAACACACAAGTTTCTGAACTCTGCATGAGGGTTTCTCCGGCGAAGTGAGGGCCGTGAGGCACAGCTCCCCGTCCCCCGGTGACCCTGCTAGGTCCACCTTCTTAGGGAAACCCTCTGCAGAGGAGCTGACAGAGCCAGGAACTTGTGAGTTGCGTGTGTCCACTCAGGCATCATTCATGCTTGTTCTGTAGGCAGTTCCTGTCAGAAGGAGGAGGCGCAGCAGGAGCGTCGGGGGGCGAAAGACGGTGCCTCAGTGCCTCTCTCCTTCTGACATTGTTAAAGAAAACACAACAAATTTATAATTATGTAGATAATTACATGTAGATAATGTCCTCAAGTTCTGTATAACCACTTTTTCCTCTCTCTGTGTTTGTTTCTCGTTCGTTGTTGTGTGTGTTTGTGTGCATTTGTCTCTTTCAAACAGGTGCCGGTCCTCACCTCTGCAGTGCTGCCGTCTCCTGTAGCGCTGCATGGTTCTAAGCTAAGTTTCCTTTCCTTTTTCTGTTCTCTCAGATTTGTCCTCAGGTTTGAAGTGTCTGTGTTGTGCAGCTGGTCTGGTCTGTCTCTAGACAGTTCAGGCTTCACCCACTAGTTAAATGGTGGAGGCTCACAGCGACATACTCAACACACATGTTTCTGAACTCTGCATGAGGGTTTCTCCGGCGAAGTGAGGGCCGTGAGGCACAGCTCCCCGTCCCCCGGTGACCCTGCTAGGTCCACCTTCTTAGGGAAACCCTCTGCAGAGGAGCTGACAGAGCCAGGAACTTGTGAGTTGCGTGTGTCCACTCAGGCATCATTCATGCTTGTTCTGTAGGCAGTTCCTGTCAGAAGGAGGAGGCGCAGCAGGAGCGTCGGGGGGCGGAAGACGGTCCCTCAGTGCCTCTCTCCTTCTGACATTGTTAAAGAAAACACAACAAATTTATAATTATGTAGATAATTACATGTAGATAATGTCCTCAAGTTCTGTATAACCACTTTGTCCTCTCTCTGTGTTTGTTTCTCGTTCGTTGTTGTGTGTGTTTGTGTGCATTTGTCTCTTTCAAACAGGTGCCGGTCCTCACCTCTGCAGTGCTGCCGTCTCCTGTAGCGCTGCATGGTTCTAAGCTAAGTTTCCTTTCCTTTTTCTGTTCTCTCAGATTTGTCCTCAGGTTTGAAGTGTCTGTGTTGTGCAGCTGGTCTGGTCTGTCTCTAGACAGTTCAGGCTTCACCCACTAGTTAAATGGTGGAGGCTCACAGCGACATACTCAACACACAAGTTTCTGAACTCTGCATGAGGGTTTCTCCGGCGAAGTGAGGGCCGTGAGGCACAGCTCCCCGTCCCCCGGTGACCCTGCTAGGTCCACCTTCTTAGGGAAACCCTCTGCAGAGGAGCTGACAGAGCCAGGAACTTGTGAGTTGCGTGTGTCCACTCAGGCATCATTCATGCTTGTTCTGTAGGCAGTTCCTGTCAGAAGGAGGAGGCGCAGCAGGAGCGTCGGGGGGCGGAAGACGGTGCCTCAGTGCCTCTCTCCTTCTGACATTGTTAAAGAAAACACAACAAATTTATAATTATGTAGATAATTACATGTAGATAATGTCCTCAAGTTCTGTATAACCACTTTGTCCTCTCTCTGTGTTTGTTTCTCGTTCGTTGTTGTGTGTGTTTGTGTGCATTTGTCTCTTTCAAACAGGTGCCGGTCCTCACCTCTGCAGTGCTGCCGTCTCCTGTAGCGCTGCATGGTTCTAAGCTAAGTTTCCTTTCCTTTTTCTGTTCTCTCAGATTTGTCCTCAGGTTTGAAGTGTCTGTGTTGTGCAGCTGGTCTGGTCTGTCTCTAGACAGTTCAGGCTTCACCCACTAGTTAAATGGTGGAGGCTCACAGCGACATACTCAACACACAAGTTTCTGAACTCTGCATGAGGGTTTCTCCGACGAAGTGAGGGCCGTGAGGCACAGCTCCCCGTCCCCCGGTGACCCTGCTAGGTCCACCTTCTTAGGGAAACCCTCTGCAGAGGAGCTGACAGAGCCAGGAACTTGTGAGTTGCGTGTGTCCACTCAGGCATCATTCATGCTTGTTCTGTAGGCAGTTCCTGTCAGAAGGAGGAGGCGCAGCAGGAGCGTCGGGGGGCGGAAGACGGTGCCTCAGTGCCTCTCTCCTTCTGACATTGTTAAAGAAAACACAACAAATTTATAATTATGTAGATAATTACATGTAGATAATGTCCTCAAGTTCTGTATAACCACTTTGTCCTCTCTCTGTGTTTGTTTCTCGTTCGTTGTTGTGTGTGTTTGTGTGCATTTGTCTCTTTCAAACAGGTGCCGGTCCTCACCTCTGCAGTGCTGCCGTCTCCTGTAGCGCTGCATGGTTCTAAGCTAAGTTTCCTTTCCTTTTTCTGTTCTCTCAGATTTGTCCTCAGGTTTGAAGTGTCTGCGTTGTGCAGCTGGTCTGGTCTGTCTCTAGACAGTTCAGGCTTCACCCACTAGTTAAATGGTGGAGGCTCACAGCGACATACTCAACACACAAGTTTCTGAACTCTGCATGAGGGTTTCTCCGACGAAGTGAGGGCCGTGAGGCACAGCTCCCCGTCCCCCGGTGACCCTGCTAGGTCCACCTTCTTAGGGAAACCCTCTGCAGAGGAGCTGACAGAGCCAGGAACTTGTGAGTTGCGTGTGTCCACTCAGGCATCATTCATGCTTGTTCTGTAGGCAGTTCCTGTCAGAAGGAGGAGGCGCAGCAGGAGCGTCGGGGGGCGGAAGACGGTGCCTCAGTGCCTCTCTCCTTCTGACATTGTTAAAGAAAACACAACAAATTTATAATTATGTAGATAATTACATGTAGATAATGTCCTCAAGTTCTGTATAACCACTTTTTCCTCTCTCTGTGTTTGTTTCTCGTTCGTTGTTGTGTGTGTTTGTGTGCATTTGTCTCTTTCAAACAGGTGCCGGTCCTCACCTCTGCAGTGCTGCCGTCTCCTGTAGCGCTGCATGGTTCTAAGCTAAGTTTCCTTTCCTTTTTCTGTTCTCTCAGATTTGTCCTCAGGTTTGAAGTGTCTGTGTTGTGCAGCTGGTCTGGTCTGTCTCTAGACAGTTCAGGCTTCACCCACTAGTTAAATGGTGGAGGCTCACAGCGACATACTCAACACACATGTTTCTGAACTCTGCATGAGGGTTTCTCCGGCGAAGTGAGGGCCGTGAGGCACAGCTCCCCGTCCCCCGGTGACCCTGCTAGGTCCACCTTCTTAGGGAAACCCTCTGCAGAGGAGCTGACAGAGCCAGGAACTTGTGAGTTGCGTGTGTCCACTCAGGCATCATTCATGCTTGTTCTGTAGGCAGTTCCTGTCAGAAGGAGGAGGCGCAGCAGGAGCGTCGGGGGGCGGAAGACGGTCCCTCAGTGCCTCTCTCCTTCTGACATTGTTAAAGAAAACACAACAAATTTATAATTATGTAGATAATTACATGTAGATAATGTCCTCAAGTTCTGTATAACCACTTTGTCCTCTCTCTGTGTTTGTTTCTCGTTCGTTGTTGTGTGTGTTTGTGTGCATTTGTCTCTTTCAAACAGGTGCCGGTCCTCACCTCTGCAGTGCTGCCGTCTCCTGTAGCGCTGCATGGTTCTAAGCTAAGTTTCCTTTCCTTTTTCTGTTCTCTCAGATTTGTCCTCAGGTTTGAAGTGTCTGTGTTGTGCAGCTGGTCTGGTCTGTCTCTAGACAGTTCAGGCTTCACCCACTAGTTAAATGGTGGAGGCTCACAGCGACATACTCAACACACAAGTTTCTGAACTCTGCATGAGGGTTTCTCCGGCGAAGTGAGGGCCGTGAGGCACAGCTCCCCGTCCCCCGGTGACCCTGCTAGGTCCACCTTCTTAGGGAAACCCTCTGCAGAGGAGCTGACAGAGCCAGGAACTTGTGAGTTGCGTGTGTCCACTCAGGCATCATTCATGCTTGTTCTGTAGGCAGTTCCTGTCAGAAGGAGGAGGCGCAGCAGGAGCGTCGGGGGGCGGAAGACGGTGCCTCAGTGCCTCTCTCCTTCTGACATTGTTAAAGAAAACACAACAAATTTATAATTATGTAGATAATTACATGTAGATAATGTCCTCAAGTTCTGTATAACCACTTTGTCCTCTCTCTGTGTTTGTTTCTCGTTCGTTGTTGTGTGTGTTTGTGTGCATTTGTCTCTTTCAAACAGGTGCCGGTCCTCACCTCTGCAGTGCTGCCGTCTCCTGTAGCGCTGCATGGTTCTAAGCTAAGTTTCCTTTCCTTTTTCTGTTCTCTCAGATTTGTCCTCAGGTTTGAAGTGTCTGCGTTGTGCAGCTGGTCTGGTCTGTCTCTAGACAGTTCAGGCTTCACCCACTAGTTAAATGGTGGAGGCTCACAGCGACATACTCAACACACAAGTTTCTGAACTCTGCATGAGGGTTTCTCCGACGAAGTGAGGGCCGTGAGGCACAGCTCCCCGTCCCCCGGTGACCCTGCTAGGTCCACCTTCTTAGGGAAACCCTCTGCAGAGGAGCTGACAGAGCCAGGAACTTGTGAGTTGCGTGTGTCCACTCAGGCATCATTCATGCTTGTTCTGTAGGCAGTTCCTGTCAGAAGGAGGAGGCGCAGCAGGAGCGTCGGGGGGCGGAAGACGGTGCCTCAGTGCCTCTCTCCTTCTGACATTGTTAAAGAAAACACAACAAATTTATAATTATGTAGATAATTACATGTAGATAATGTCCTCAAGTTCTGTATAACCACTTTGTCCTCTCTCTGTGTTTGTTTCTCGTTCGTTGTTGTGTGTGTTTGTGTGCATTTGTCTCTTTCAAACAGGTGCCGGTCCTCACCTCTGCAGTGCTGCCGTCTCCTGTAGCGCTGCATGGTTCTAAGCTAAGTTTCCTTTCCTTTTTCTGTTCTCTCAGATTTGTCCTCAGGTTTGAAGTGTCTGTGTTGTGCAGCTGGTCTGGTCTGTCTCTAGACAGTTCAGGCTTCACCCACTAGTTAAATGGTGGAGGCTCACAGCGACATACTCAACACACATGTTTCTGAACTCTGCATGAGGGTTTCTCCGGCGAAGTGAGGGCCGTGAGGCACAGCTCCCCGTCCCCCGGTGACCCTGCTAGGTCCACCTTCTTAGGGAAACCCTCTGCAGAGGAGCTGACAGAGCCAGGAACTTGTGAGTTGCGTGTGTCCACTCAGGCATCATTCATGCTTGTTCTGTAGGCAGTTCCTGTCAGAAGGAGGAGGCGCAGCGGGAGCGTCGGGGGGCGGAAGACGGTGCCTCAGTGCCTCTCTCCTTCTGACATTGTTAAAGAAAACACAACAAATTTATAATTATGTAGATAATTACATGTAGATAATGTCCTCAAGTTCTTTATAACCACTTTTTCCTCTCTCTGTGTTTGTTTCTCGTTCGTTGTTGTGTGTGTTTGTGTGCATTTGTCTCTTTCAAACAGGTGCCGGTCCTCACCTCTGCAGTGCTGCCGTCTCCTGTAGCGCTGCATGGTTCTAAGCTAAGTTTCCTTTCCTTTTTCTGTTCTCTCAGATTTGTCCTCAGGTTTGAAGTGTCTGTGTTGTGCAGCTGGTCTGGTCTGTCTCTAGACAGTTCAGGCTTCACCCACTAGTTAAATGGTGGAGGCTCACAGCGACATACTCAACACACAAGTTTCTGAACTCTGCATGAGGGTTTCTCCGACGAAGTGAGGGCCGTGAGGCACAGCTCCCCGTCCCCCGGTGACCCTGCTAGGTCCACCTTCTTAGGGAAACCCTCTGCAGAGGAGCTGACAGAGCCAGGAACTTGTGAGTTGCGTGTGTGTGTGTCCACTCAGGCATCATTCATGCTTGTTCTGTAGGCAGTTCCTGTCAGAAGGAGGAGGCGCAGCAGGAGCGTCGGGGGGCGGAAGACGGTGCCTCAGTGCCTCTCTCCTTCTGACATTGTTAAAGAAAACACAACAAATTTATAATTATGTAGATAATTACATGTAGATAATGTCCTCAAGTTCTGTATAACCACTTTGTCCTCTCTCTGTGTTTGTTTCTCGTTCGTTGTTGTGTGTGTTTGTGTGCATTTGTCTCTTTCAAACAGGTGCCGGTCCTCACCTCTGCAGTGCTGCCGTCTCCTGTAGCGCTGCATGGTTCTAAGCTAAGTTTCCTTTCCTTTTTCTGTTCTCTCAGATTTGTCCTCAGGTTTGAAGTGTCTGTGTTGTGCAGCTGGTCTGGTCTGTCTCTAGACAGTTCAGGCTTCACCCACTAGTTAAATGGTGGAGGCTCACAGCGACATACTCAACACACAAGTTTCTGAACTCTGCATGAGGGTTTCTCCGGCGAAGTGAGGGCCGTGAGGCACAGCTCCCCGTCCCCCGGTGACCCTGCTAGGTCCACCTTCTTAGGGAAACCCTCTGCAGAGGAGCTGACAGAGCCAGGAACTTGTGAGTTGCGTGTGTCCACTCAGGCATCATTCATGCTTGTTCTGTAGGCAGTTCCTGTCAGAAGGAGGAGGCGCAGCAGGAGCGTCGGGGGGCGGAAGACGGTGCCTCAGTGCCTCTCTCCTTCTGACATTGTTAAAGAAAACACAACAAATTTATAATTATGTAGATAATTACATGTAGATAATGTCCTCAAGTTCTGTATAACCACTTTGTCCTCTCTCTGTGTTTGTTTCTCGTTCGTTGTTGTGTGTGTTTGTGTGCATTTGTCTCTTTCAAACAGGTGCCGGTCCTCACCTCTGCAGTGCTGCCGTCTCCTGTAGCGCTGCATGGTTCTAAGCTAAGTTTCCTTTCCTTTTTCTGTTCTCTCAGATTTGTCCTCAGGTTTGAAGTGTCTGTGTTGTGCAGCTGGTCTGGTCTGTCTCTAGACAGTTCAGGCTTCACCCACTAGTTAAATGGTGGAGACTCACAGCGACATACTCAACACACAAGTTTCTGAACTCTGCATGAGGGTTTCTCCGACGAAGTGAGGGCCGTGAGGCACAGCTCCCCGTCCCCCGGTGACCCTGCTAGGTCCACCTTCTTAGGGAAACCCTCTGCAGAGGAGCTGACAGAGCCAGGAACTTGTGAGTTGCGTGTGTCCACTCAGGCATCATTCATGCTTGTTCTGTAGGCAGTTCCTGTCAGAAGGAGGAGGCGCAGCAGGAGCGTCGGGGGGCGGAAGACGGTGCCTCAGTGCCTCTCTCCTTCTGACATTGTTAAAGAAAACACAACAAATTTATAATTATGTAGATAATTACATGTAGATAATGTCCTCAAGTTCTGTATAACCACTTTGTCCTCTCTCTGTGTTTGTTTCTCGTTCGTTGTTGTGTGTGTTTGTGTGCATTTGTCTCTTTCAAACAGGTGCCGGTCCTCACCTCTGCAGTGCTGCCGTCTCCTGTAGCGCTGCATGGTTCTAAGCTAAGTTTCCTTTCCTTTTTCTGTTCTCTCAGATTTGTCCTCAGGTTTGAAGTGTCTGCGTTGTGCAGCTGGTCTGGTCTGTCTCTAGACAGTTCAGGCTTCACCCACTAGTTAAATGGTGGAGGCTCACAGCGACATACTCAACACACAAGTTTCTGAACTCTGCATGAGGGTTTCTCCGGCGAAGTGAGGGCCGTGAGGCACAGCTCCCCGTCCCCCGGTGACCCTGCTAGGTCCACCTTCTTAGGGAAACCCTCTGCAGAGGAGCTGACAGAGCCAGGAACTTGTGAGTTGCGTGTGTCCACTCAGGCATCATTCATGCTTGTTCTGTAGGCAGTTCCTGTCAGAAGGAGGAGGCGCAGCAGGAGCGTCGGGGGGCGGAAGACGGTGCCTCAGTGCCTCTCTCCTTCTGACATTGTTAAAGAAAACACAACAAATTTATAATTATGTAGATAATTACATGTAGATAATGTCCTCAAGTTCTGTATAACCACTTTGTCCTCTCTCTGTGTTTGTTTCTCGTTCGTTGTTGTGTGTGTTTGTGTGCATTTGTCTCTTTCAAACAGGTGCCGGTCCTCACCTCTGCAGTGCTGCCGTCTCCTGTAGCGCTGCATGGTTCTAAGCTAAGTTTCCTTTCCTTTTTCTGTTCTCTCAGATTTGTCCTCAGGTTTGAAGTGTCTGTGTTGTGCAGCTGGTCTGGTCTGTCTCTAGACAGTTCAGGCTTCACCCACTAGTTAAATGGTGGAGGCTCACAGCGACATACTCAACACACAAGTTTCTGAACTCTGCATGAGGGTTTCTCCGGCGAAGTGAGGGCCGTGAGGCACAGCTCCCCGTCCCCCGGTGACCCTGCTAGGTCCACCTTCTTAGGGAAACCCTCTGCAGAGGAGCTGACAGAGCCAGGAACTTGTGAGTTGCGTGTGTCCACTCAAGCATCATTCATGCTTGTTCTGTAGGCAGTTCCTGTCAGAAGGAGGAGGCGCAGCAGGAGCGTCGGGGGGCGGAAGACGGTGCCTCAGTGCCTCTCTCCTTCTGACATTGTTAAAGAAAACACAACAAATTTATAATTATGTAGATAATTACATGTAGATAATGTCCTCAAGTTCTGTATAACCACTTTGTCCTCTCTCTGTGTTTGTTTCTCGTTCGTTGTTGTGTGTGTTTGTGTGCATTTGTCTCTTTCAAACAGGTGCCGGTCCTCACCTCTGCAGTGCTGCCGTCTCCTGTAGCGCTGCATGGTTCTAAGCTAAGTTTCCTTTCCTTTTTCTGTTCTCTCAGATTTGTCCTCAGGTTTGAAGTGTCTGTGTTGTGCAGCTGGTCTGGTCTGTCTCTAGACAGTTCAGGCTTCACCCACTAGTTAAATGGTGGAGGCTCACAGCGACATACTCAACACACAAGTTTCTGAACTCTGCATGAGGGTTTCTCCGGCGAAGTGAGGGCCGTGAGGCACAGCTCCCCGTCCCCCGGTGACCCTGCTAGGTCCACCTTCTTAGGGAAACCCTCTGCAGAGGAGCTGACAGAGCCAGGAACTTGTGAGTTGCGTGTGTCCACTCAGGCATCATTCATGCTTGTTCTGTAGGCAGTTCCTGTCAGAAGGAGGAGGCGCAGCAGGAGCGTCGGGGGGCGGAAGACGGTGCCTCAGTGCCTCTCTCCTTCTGACATTGTTAAAGAAAACACAACAAATTTATAATTATGTAGATAATTACATGTAGATAATGTCCTCAAGTTCTGTATAACCACTTTGTCCTCTCTCTGTGTTTGTTTCTCGTTCGTTGTTGTGTGTGTTTGTGTGCATTTGTCTCTTTCAAACAGGTGCCGGTCCTCACCTCTGCAGTGCTGCCGTCTCCTGTAGCGCTGCATGGTTCTAAGCTAAGTTTCCTTTCCTTTTTCTGTTCTCTCAGATTTGTCCACAGGTTTGAAGTGTCTGCGTTGTGCAGCTGGTCTGGTCTGTCTCTAGACAGTTCAGGCTTCACCCACTAGTTAAATGGTGGAGGCTCACAGCGACATACTCAACACACAAGTTTCTGAACTCTGCATGAGGGTTTCTCCGACGAAGTGAGGGCCGTGAGGCACAGCTCCCCGTCCCCCGGTGACCCTGCTAGGTCCACCTTCTTAGGGAAACCCTCTGCAGAGGAGCTGACAGAGCCAGGAACTTGTGAGTTGCGTGTGTCCACTCAGGCATCATTCATGCTTGTTCTGTAGGCAGTTCCTGTCAGAAGGAGGAGGCGCAGCAGGAGCGTCGGGGGGCGGAAGACGGTGCCTCAGTGCCTCTCTCCTTCTGACATTGTTAAAGAAAACACAACAAATTTATAATTATGTAGATAATTACATGTAGATAATGTCCTCAAGTTCTGTATAACCACTTTGTCCTCTCTCTGTGTTTGTTTCTCGTTCGTTGTTGTGTGTGTTTGTGTGCATTTGTCTCTTTCAAACAGGTGCCGGTCCTCACCTCTGCAGTGCTGCCGTCTCCTGTAGCGCTGCATGGTTCTAAGCTAAGTTTCCTTTCCTTTTTCTGTTCTCTCAGATTTGTCCTCAGGTTTGAAGTGTCTGCGTTGTGCAGCTGGTCTGGTCTGTCTCTAGACAGTTCAGGCTTCACCCACTAGTTAAATGGTGGAGGCTCACAGCGACATACTCAACACACAAGTTTCTGAACTCTGCATGAGGGTTTCTCCGGCGAAGTGAGGGCCGTGAGGCACAGCTCCCCGTCCCCCGGTGACCCTGCTAGGTCCACCTTCTTAGGGAAACCCTCTGCAGAGCCAGGAACTTGTGAGTTGCGTGTGTCCACTCAGGCATCATTCATGCTTGTTCTGTAGGCAGTTCCTGTCAGAAGGAGGAGGCGCAGCAGGAGCGTCGGGGGGCGGAAGACGGTGCCTCAGTGCCTCTCTCCTTCTGACATTGTTAAAGAAAACACAACAAATTTATAATTATGTAGATAATTACATGTAGATAATGTCCTCAAGTTCTGTATAACCACTTTGTCCTCTCTCTGTGTTTGTTTCTCGTTCGTTGTTGTGTGTGTTTGTGTGCATTTGTCTCTTTCAAACAGGTGCCGGTCCTCACCTCTGCAGTGCTGCCGTCTCCTGTAGCGCTGCATGGTTCTAAGCTAAGTTTCCTTTCCTTTTTCTGTTCTCTCAGATTTGTCCTCAGGTTTGAAGTGTCTGTGTTGTGCAGCTGGTCTGGTCTGTCTCTAGACAGTTCAGGCTTCACCCACTAGTTAAATGGTGGAGGCTCACAGCGACATACTCAACACACAAGTTTCTGAACTCTGCATGAGGGTTTCTCCGGCGAAGTGAGGGCCGTGAGGCACAGCTCCCCGTCCCCCGGTGACCCTGCTAGGTCCACCTTCTTAGGGAAACCCTCTGCAGAGGAGCTGACAGAGCCAGGAACTTGTGAGTTGCGTGTGTCCACTCAGGCATCATTCATGCTTGTTCTGTAGGCAGTTCCTGTCAGAAGGAGGAGGCGCAGCAGGAGCGTCGGGGGGCGGAAGACGGTGCCTCAGTGCCTCTCTCCTTCTGACATTGTTAAAGAAAACACAACAAATTTATAATTATGTAGATAATTACATGTAGATAATGTCCTCAAGTTCTGTATAACCACTTTGTCCTCTCTCTGTGTTTGTTTCTCGTTCGTTGTTGTGTGTGTTTGTGTGCATTTGTCTCTTTCAAACAGGTGCCGGTCCTCACCTCTGCAGTGCTGCCGTCTCCTGTAGCGCTGCATGGTTCTAAGCTAAGTTTCCTTTCCTTTTTCTGTTCTCTCAGATTTGTCCTCAGGTTTGAAGTGTCTGTGTTGTGCAGCTGGTCTGGTCTGTCTCTAGACAGTTCAGGCTTCACCCACTAGTTAAATGGTGGAGGCTCACAGCGACATACTCAACACACAAGTTTCTGAACTCTGCATGAGGGTTTCTCCGGCGAAGTGAGGGCCGTGAGGCACAGCTCCCCGTCCCCCGGTGACCCTGCTAGGTCCACCTTCTTAGGGAAACCCTCTGCAGAGGAGCTGACAGAGCCAGGAACTTGTGAGTTGCGTGTGTCCACTCAGGCATCATTCATGCTTGTTCTGTAGGCAGTTCCTGTCAGAAGGAGGAGGCGCAGCAGGAGCGTCGGGGGGCGGAAGACGGTGCCTCAGTGCCTCTCTCCTTCTGACATTGTTAAAGAAAACACAACAAATTTATAATTATGTA
This sequence comes from Aulonocara sp. 'chitande type north' Nkhata Bay, assembly GCF_057382095.1. Lineage (NCBI taxonomy): Eukaryota > Metazoa > Chordata > Actinopteri > Cichliformes > Cichlidae > Aulonocara > Aulonocara sp. 'chitande type north' Nkhata Bay. Next base: position 11,579 of record NW_028234338.1, on the reverse strand, counting down.
GATAATTACATGTAGATAATGTCCTCAAGTTCTGTATAACCACTTTGTCCTCTCTCTGTGTTTGTTTCTCGTTCGTTGTTGTGTGTGTTTGTGTGCATTTGTCTCTTTCAAACAGGTGCCGGTCCTCACCTCTGCAGTGCTGCCGTCTCCTGTAGCGCTGCATGGTTCTAAGCTAAGTTTCCTTTCCTTTTTCTGTTCTCTCAGATTTGTCCTCAGGTTTGAAGTGTCTGTGTTGTGCAGCTGTTCTGGTCTGTCTCTAGACAGTTCAGGCTTCACCCACTAGTTAAATGGTGGAGGCTCACAGCGACATACTCAACACACAAGTTTCTGAACTCTGCATGAGGGTTTCTCCGGCGAAGTGAGGGCCGTGAGGCACAGCTCCCCGTCCCCCGGTGACCCTGCTAGGTCCACCTTCTTAGGGAAACCCTCTGCAGAGGAGCTGACAGAGCCAGGAACTTGTGAGTTGCGTGTGTCCACTCAGGCATCATTCATGCTTGTTCTGTAGGCAGTTCCTGTCAGAAGGAGGAGGCGCAGCAGGAGCGTCGGGGGGCGGAAGACGGTGCCTCAGTGCCTCTCTCCTTCTGACATTGTTAAAGAAAACACAACAAATTTATAATTATGTAGATAATTACATGTAGATAATGTCCTCAAGTTCTGTATAACCACTTTGTCCTCTCTCTGTGTTTGTTTCTCGTTCGTTGTTGTGTGTGTTTGTGTGCATTTGTCTCTTTCAAACAGGTGCCGGTCCTCACCTCTGCAGTGCTGCCGTCTCCTGTAGCGCTGCATGGTTCTAAGCTAAGTTTCCTTTCCTTTTTCTGTTCTCTCAGATTTGTCCTCAGGTTTGAAGTGTCTGTGTTGTGCAGCTGGTCTGGTCTGTCTCTAGACAGTTCAGGCTTCACCCACTAGTTAAATGGTGGAGGCTCACAGCGACATACTCAACACACAAGTTTCTGAACTCTGCATGAGGGTTTCTCCGGCGAAGTGAGGGCCGTGAGGCACAGCTCCCCGTCCCCCGGTGACCCTGCTAGGTCCACCTTCTTAGGGAAACCCTCTGCAGAGGAGCTGACAGAGCCAGGAACTTGTGAGTTGCGTGTGTCCACTCAGGCATCATTCATGCTTGTTCTGTAGGCAGTTCCTGTCAGAAGGAGGAGGCGCAGCAGGAGCGTCGGGGGGCGGAAGACGGTGCCTCAGTGCCTCTCTCCTTCTGACATTGTTAAAGAAAACACAACAAATTTATAATTATGTAGATAATTACATGTAGATAATGTCCTCAAGTTCTGTATAACCACTTTGTCCTCTCTCTGTGTTTGTTTCTCGTTCGTTGTTGTGTGTGTTTGTGTGCATTTGTCTCTTTCAAACAGGTGCCGGTCCTCACCTCTGCAGTGCTGCCGTCTCCTGTAGCGCTGCATGGTTCTAAGCTAAGTTTCCTTTCCTTTTTCTGTTCTCTCAGATTTGTCCTCAGGTTTGAAGTGTCTGTGTTGTGCAGCTGGTCTGGTCTGTCTCTAGACAGTTCAGGCTTCACCCACTAGTTAAATGGTGGAGGCTCACAGCGACATACTCAACACACAAGTTTCTGAACTCTGCATGAGGGTTTCTCCGGCGAAGTGAGGGCCGTGAGGCACAGCTCCCCGTCCCCCGGTGACCCTGCTAGGTCCACCTTCTTAGGGAAACCCTCTGCAGAGGAGCTGACAGAGCCAGGAACTTGTGAGTTGCGTGTGTCCACTCAGGCATCATTCATGCTTGTTCTGTAGGCAGTTCCTGTCAGAAGGAGGAGGCGCAGCAGGAGCGTCGGGGGGCGGAAGACGGTGCCTCAGTGCCTCTCTCCTTCTGACATTGTTAAAGAAAACACAACAAATTTATAATTATGTAGATAATTACATGTAGATAATGTCCTCAAGTTCTGTATAACCACTTTGTCCTCTCTCTGTGTTTGTTTCTCGTTCGTTGTTGTGTGTGTTTGTGTGCATTTGTCTCTTTCAAACAGGTGCCGGTCCTCACCTCTGCAGTGCTGCCGTCTCCTGTAGCGCTGCATGGTTCTAAGCTAAGTTTCCTTTCCTTTTTCTGTTCTCTCAGATTTGTCCTCAGGTTTGAAGTGTCTGTGTTGTGCAGCTGTTCTGGTCTGTCTCTAGACAGTTCAGGCTTCACCCACTAGTTAAATGGTGGAGGCTCACAGCGACATACTCAACACACAAGTTTCTGAACTCTGCATGAGGGTTTCTCCGGCGAAGTGAGGGCCGTGAGGCACAGCTCCCCGTCCCCCGGTGACCCTGCTAGGTCCACCTTCTTAGGGAAACCCTCTGCAGAGGAGCTGACAGAGCCAGGAACTTGTGAGTTGCGTGTGTCCACTCAGGCATCATTCATGCTTGTTCTGTAGGCAGTTCCTGTCAGAAGGAGGAGGCGCAGCAGGAGCGTCGGGGGGCGGAAGACGGTGCCTCAGTGCCTCTCTCCTTCTGACATTGTTAAAGAAAACACAACAAATTTATAATTATGTAGATAATTACATGTAGATAATGTCCTCAAGTTCTTTATAACCACTTTTTCCTCTCTCTGTGTTTGTTTCTCGTTCGTTGTTGTGTGTGTTTGTGTGCATTTGTCTCTTTCAAACAGGTGCCGGTCCTCACCTCTGCAGTGCTGCCGTCTCCTGTAGCGCTGCATGGTTCTAAGCTAAGTTTCCTTTCCTTTTTCTGTTCTCTCAGATTTGTCCTCAGGTTTGAAGTGTCTGTGTTGTGCAGCTGGTCTGGTCTGTCTCTAGACAGTTCAGGCTTCACCCACTAGTTAAATGGTGGAGGCTCACAGCGACATACTCAACACACAAGTTTCTGAACTCTGCATGAGGGTTTCTCCGGCGAAGTGAGGGCCGTGAGGCACAGCTCCCCGTCCCCCGGTGACCCTGCTAGGTCCACCTTCTTAGGGAAACCCTCTGCAGAGGAGCTGACAGAGCCAGGAACTTGTGAGTTGCGTGTGTCCACTCAGGCATCATTCATGCTTGTTCTGTAGGCAGTTCCTGTCAGAAGGAGGAGGCGCAGCAGGAGCGTCGGGGGGCGGAAGACGGTGCCTCAGTGCCTCTCTCCTTCTGACATTGTTAAAGAAAACACAACAAATTTATAATTATGTAGATAATTACATGTAGATAATGTCCTCAAGTTCTGTATAACCACTTTGTCCTCTCTCTGTGTTTGTTTCTCGTTCGTTGTTGTGTGTGTTTGTGTGCATTTGTCTCTTTCAAACAGGTGCCGGTCCTCACCTCTGCAGTGCTGCCGTCTCCTGTAGCGCTGCATGGTTCTAAGCTAAGTTTCCTTTCCTTTTTCTGTTCTCTCAGATTTGTCCTCAGGTTTGAAGTGTCTGTGTTGTGCAGCTGGTCTGGTCTGTCTCTAGACAGTTCAGGCTTCACCCACTAGTTAAATGGTGGAGGCTCACAGCGACATACTCAACACACAAGTTTCTGAACTCTGCATGAGGGTTTCTCCGACGAAGTGAGGGCCGTGAGGCACAGCTCCCCGTCCCCCGGTGACCCTGCTAGGTCCACCTTCTTAGGGAAACCCTCTGCAGAGGAGCTGACAGAGCCAGGAACTTGTGAGTTGCGTGTGTCCACTCAGGCATCATTCATGCTTGTTCTGTAGGCAGTTCCTGTCAGAAGGAGGAGGCGCAGCAGGAGCGTCGGGGGGCGGAAGACGGTGCCTCAGTGCCTCTCTCCTTCTGACATTGTTAAAGAAAACACAACAAATTTATAATTATGTAGATAATTACATGTAGATAATGTCCTCAAGTTCTGTATAACCACTTTGTCCTCTCTCTGTGTTTGTTTCTCGTTCGTTGTTGTGTGTGTTTGTGTGCATTTGTCTCTTTCAAACAGGTGCCGGTCCTGACCTCTGCAGTGCTGCCGTCTCCTGTAGCGCTGCATGGTTCTAAGCTAAGTTTCCTTTCCTTTTTCTGTTCTCTCAGATTTGTCCTCAGGTTTGAAGTGTCTGTGTTGTGCAGCTGGTCTGGTCTGTCTCTAGACAGTTCAGGCTTCACCCACTAGTTAAATGGTGGAGGCTCACAGCGACATACTCAACACACAAGTTTCTGAACTCTGCATGAGGGTTTCTCCGGCGAAGTGAGGGCCGTGAGGCACAGCTCCCCGTCCCCCGGTGACCCTGCTAGGTCCACCTTCTTAGGGAAACCCTCTGCAGAGGAGCTGACAGAGCCAGGAACTTGTGAGTTGCGTGTGTCCACTCAGGCATCATTCATGCTTGTTCTGTAGGCAGTTCCTGTCAGAAGGAGGAGGCGCAGCAGGAGCGTCGGGGGGCGGAAGACGGTGCCTCAGTGCCTCTCTCCTTCTGACATTGTTAAAGAAAACACAACAAATTTATAATTATGTAGATAATTACATGTAGATAATGTCCTCAAGTTCTGTATAACCACTTTGTCCTCTCTCTGTGTTTGTTTCTCGTTCGTTGTTGTGTGTGTTTGTGTGCATTTGTCTCTTTCAAACAGGTGCCGGTCCTCACCTCTGCAGTGCTGCCGTCTCCTGTAGCGCTGCATGGTTCTAAGCTAAGTTTCCTTTCCTTTTTCTGTTCTCTCAGATTTGTCCTCAGGTTTGAAGTGTCTGCGTTGTGCAGCTGGTCTGGTCTGTCTCTAGACAGTTCAGGCTTCACCCACTAGTTAAATGGTGGAGGCTCACAGCGACATACTCAACACACAAGTTTCTGAACTCTGCATGAGGGTTTCTCCGACGAAGTGAGGGCCGTGAGGCACAGCTCCCTGTCCCCCGGTGACCCTGCTAGGTCCACCTTCTTAGGGAAACCCTCTGCAGAGGAGCTGACAGAGCCAGGAACTTGTGAGTTGTGTGTGTCCACTCAGGCATCATTCATGCTTGTTCTGTAGGCAGTTCCTGTCAGAAGGAGGAGGCGCAGCAGGAGCGTCGGGGGGCGGAAGACGGTGCCTCAGTGCCTCTCTCCTTCTGACATTGTTAAAGAAAACACAACAAATTTATAATTATGTAGATAATTACATGTAGATAATGTCCTCAAGTTCTGTATAACCACTTTGTCCTCTCTCTGTGTTTGTTTCTCGTTCGTTGTTGTGTGTGTTTGTGTGCATTTGTCTCTTTCAAACAGGTGCCGGTCCTCACCTCTGCAGTGCTGCCGTCTCCTGTAGCGCTGCATGGTTCTAAGCTAAGTTTCCTTTCCTTTTTCTGTTCTCTCAGATTTGTCCTCAGGTTTGAAGTGTCTGTGTTGTGCAGCTGGTCTGGTCTGTCTCTAGACAGTTCAGGCTTCACCCACTAGTTAAATGGTGGAGGCTCACAGCGACATACTCAACACACAAGTTTCTGAACTCTGCATGAGGGTTTCTCCGGCGAAGTGAGGGCCGTGAGGCACAGCTCCCCGTCCCCCGGTGACCCTGCTAGGTCCACCTTCTTAGGGAAACCCTCTGCAGAGGAGCTGACAGAGCCAGGAACTTGTGAGTTGCGTGTGTCCACTCAAGCATCATTCATGCTTGTTCTGTAGGCAGTTCCTGTCAGAAGGAGGAGGCGCAGCAGGAGCGTCGGGGGGCAGAAGACGGTGCCTCAGTGCCTCTCTCCTTCTGACATTGTTAAAGAAAACACAACAAATTTATAATTATGTAGATAATTACATGTAGATAATGTCCTCAAGTTCTGTATAACCACTTTGTCCTCTCTCTGTGTTTGTTTCTCGTTCGTTGTTGTGTGTGTTTGTGTGCATTTGTCTCTTTCAAACAGGTGCCGGTCCTCACCTCTGCAGTGCTGCCGTCTCCTGTAGCGCTGCATGGTTCTAAGCTAAGTTTCCTTTCCTTTTTCTGTTCTCTCAGATTTGTCCTCAGGTTTGAAGTGTCTGTGTTGTGCAGCTGGTCTGGTCTGTCTCTAGACAGTTCAGGCTTCACCCACTAGTTAAATGGTGGAGGCTCACAGCGACATACTCAACACACAAGTTTCTGAACTCTGCATGAGGGTTTCTCCGGCGAAGTGAGGGCCGTGAGGCACAGCTCCCCGTCCCCCGGTGACCCTGCTAGGTCCACCTTCTTAGGGAAACCCTCTGCAGAGGAGCTGACAGAGCCAGGAACTTGTGAGTTGCGTGTGTCCACTCAGGCATCATTCATGCTTGTTCTGTAGGCAGTTCCTGTCAGAAGGAGGAGGCGCAGCAGGAGCGTCGGGGGGCGGAAGACGGTGCCTCAGTGCCTCTCTCCTTCTGACATTGTTAAAGAAAACACAACAAATTTATAATTATGTAGATAATTACATGTAGATAATGTCCTCAAGTTCTGTATAACCACTTTGTCCTCTCTCTGTGTTTGTTTCTCGTTCGTTGTTGTGTGTGTTTGTGTGCATTTGTCTCTTTCAAACAGGTGCCGGTCCTCACCTCTGCAGTGCTGCCGTCTCCTGTAGCGCTGCATGGTTCTAAGCTAAGTTTCCTTTCCTTTTTCTGTTCTCTCAGATTTGTCCTCAGGTTTGAAGTGTCTGTGTTGTGCAGCTGGTCTGGTCTGTCTCTAGACAGTTCAGGCTTCACCCACTAGTTAAATGGTGGAGGCTCACAGCGACATACTCAACACACAAGTTTCTGAACTCTGCATGAGGGTTTCTCCGGCGAAGTGAGGGCCGTGAGGCACAGCTCCCCGTCCCCCGGTGACCCTGCTAGGTCCACCTTCTTAGGGAAACCCTCTGCAGAGGAGCTGACAGAGCCAGGAACTTGTGAGTTGCGTGTGTCCACTCAGGCATCATTCATGCTTGTTCTGTAGGCAGTTCCTGTCAGAAGGAGGAGGCGCAGCAGGAGCGTCGGGGGGCGGAAGACGGTGCCTCAGTGCCTCTCTCCTTCTGACATTGTTAAAGAAAACACAACAAATTTATAATTATGTAGATAATTACATGTAGATAATGTCCTCAAGTTCTGTATAACCACTTTGTCCTCTCTCTGTGTTTGTTTCTCGTTCGTTGTTGTGTGTGTTTGTGTGCATTTGTCTCTTTCAAACAGGTGCCGGTCCTCACCTCTGCAGTGCTGCCGTCTCCTGTAGCGCTGCATGGTTCTAAGCTAAGTTTCCTTTCCTTTTTCTGTTCTCTCAGATTTGTCCTCAGGTTTGAAGTGTCTGCGTTGTGCAGCTGGTCTGGTCTGTCTCTAGACAGTTCAGGCTTCACCCACTAGTTAAATGGTGGAGGCTCACAGCGACATACTCAACACACAAGTTTCTGAACTCTGCATGAGGGTTTCTCCGGCGAAGTGAGGGCCGTGAGGCACAGCTCCCCGTCCCCCGGTGACCCTGCTAGGTCCACCTTCTTAGGGAAACCCTCTGCAGAGGAGCTGACAGAGCCAGGAACTTGTGAGTTGCGTGTGTCCACTCAGGCATCATTCATGCTTGTTCTGTAGGCAGTTCCTGTCAGAAGGAGGAGGCGCAGCAGGAGCGTCGGGGGGCGGAAGACGGTGCCTCAGTGCCTCTCTCCTTCTGACATTGTTAAAGAAAACACAACAAATTTATAATTATGTAGATAATTACATGTAGATAATGTCCTCAAGTTCTGTATAACCACTTTGTCCTCTCTCTGTGTTTGTTTCTCGTTCGTTGTTGTGTGTGTTTGTGTGCATTTGTCTCTTTCAAACAGGTGCCGGTCCTCACCTCTGCAGTGCTGCCGTCTCCTGTAGCGCTGCATGGTTCTAAGCTAAGTTTCCTTTCCTTTTTCTGTTCTCTCAGATTTGTCCTCAGGTTTGAAGTGTCTGCGTTGTGCAGCTGGTCTGGTCTGTCTCTAGACAGTTCAGGCTTCACCCACTAGTTAAATGGTGGAGGCTCACAGCGACATACTCAACACACAAGTTTCTGAACTCTGCATGAGGGTTTCTCCGACGAAGTGAGGGCCGTGAGGCACAGCTCCCTGTCCCCCGGTGACCCTGCTAGGTCCACCTTCTTAGGGAAACCCTCTGCAGAGGAGCTGACAGAGCCAGGAACTTGTGAGTTGTGTGTGTCCACTCAGGCATCATTCATGCTTGTTCTGTAGGCAGTTCCTGTCAGAAGGAGGAGGCGCAGCAGGAGCGTCGGGGGGCGGAAGACGGTGCCTCAGTGCCTCTCTCCTTCTGACATTGTTAAAGAAAACACAACAAATTTATAATTATGTAGATAATTACATGTAGATAATGTCCTCAAGTTCTGTATAACCACTTTGTCCTCTCTCTGTGTTTGTTTCTCGTTCGTTGTTGTGTGTGTTTGTGTGCATTTGTCTCTTTCAAACAGGTGCCGGTCCTCACCTCTGCAGTGCTGCCGTCTCCTGTAGCGCTGCATGGTTCTAAGCTAAGTTTCCTTTCCTTTTTCTGTTCTCTCAGATTTGTCCTCAGGTTTGAAGTGTCTGTGTTGTGCAGCTGGTCTGGTCTGTCTCTAGACAGTTCAGGCTTCACCCACTAGTTAAATGGTGGAGGCTCACAGCGACATACTCAACACACAAGTTTCTGAACTCTGCATGAGGGTTTCTCCGGCGAAGTGAGGGCCGTGAGGCACAGCTCCCCGTCCCCCGGTGACCCTGCTAGGTCCACCTTCTTAGGGAAACCCTCTGCAGAGGAGCTGACAGAGCCAGGAACTTGTGAGTTGCGTGTGTCCACTCAAGCATCATTCATGCTTGTTCTGTAGGCAGTTCCTGTCAGAAGGAGGAGGCGCAGCAGGAGCGTCGGGGGGCGGAAGACGGTGCCTCAGTGCCTCTCTCCTTCTGACATTGTTAAAGAAAACACAACAAATTTATAATTATGTAGATAATTACATGTAGATAATGTCCTCAAGTTCTGTATAACCACTTTGTCCTCTCTCTGTGTTTGTTTCTCGTTCGTTGTTGTGTGTGTTTGTGTGCATTTGTCTCTTTCAAACAGGTGCCGGTCCTCACCTCTGCAGTGCTGCCGTCTCCTGTAGCGCTGCATGGTTCTAAGCTAAGTTTCCTTTCCTTTTTCTGTTCTCTCAGATTTGTCCTCAGGTTTGAAGTGTCTGTGTTGTGCAGCTGGTCTGGTCTGTCTCTAGACAGTTCAGGCTTCACCCACTAGTTAAATGGTGGAGGCTCACAGCGACATACTCAACACACAAGTTTCTGAACTCTGCATGAGGGTTTCTCCGGCGAAGTGAGGGCCGTGAGGCACAGCTCCCCGTCCCCCGGTGACCCTGCTAGGTCCACCTTCTTAGGGAAACCCTCTGCAGAGGAGCTGACAGAGCCAGGAACTTGTGAGTTGCGTGTGTCCACTCAGGCATCATTCATGCTTGTTCTGTAGGCAGTTCCTGTCAGAAGGAGGAGGCGCAGCAGGAGCGTCGGGGGGCGGAAGACGGTGCCTCAGTGCCTCTCTCCTTCTGACATTGTTAAAGAAAACACAACAAATTTATAATTATGTAGATAATTACATGTAGATAATGTCCTCAAGTTCTGTATAACCACTTTGTCCTCTCTCTGTGTTTGTTTCTCGTTCGTTGTTGTGTGTGTTTGTGTGCATTTGTCTCTTTCAAACAGGTGCCGGTCCTCACCTCTGCAGTGCTGCCGTCTCCTGTAGCGCTGCATGGTTCTAAGCTAAGTTTCCTTTCCTTTTTCTGTTCTCTCAGATTTGTCCACAGGTTTGAAGTGTCTGCGTTGTGCAGCTGGTCTGGTCTGTCTCTAGACAGTTCAGGCTTCACCCACTAGTTAAATGGTGGAGGCTCACAGCGACATACTCAACACACAAGTTTCTGAACTCTGCATGAGGGTTTCTCCGACGAAGTGAGGGCCGTGAGGCACAGCTCCCCGTCCCCCGGTGACCCTGCTAGGTCCACCTTCTTAGGGAAACCCTCTGCAGAGGAGCTGACAGAGCCAGGAACTTGTGAGTTGCGTGTGTCCACTCAGGCATCATTCATGCTTGTTCTGTAGGCAGTTCCTGTCAGAAGGAGGAGGCGCAGCAGGAGCGTCGGGGGGCGGAAGACGGTGCCTCAGTGCCTCTCTCCTTCTGACATTGTTAAAGAAAACACAACAAATTTATAATTATGTAGATAATTACATGTAGATAATGTCCTCAAGTTCTGTATAACCACTTTGTCCTCTCTCTGTGTTTGTTTCTCGTTCGTTGTTGTGTGTGTTTGTGTGCATTTGTCTCTTTCAAACAGGTGCCGGTCCTCACCTCTGCAGTGCTGCCGTCTCCTGTAGCGCTGCATGGTTCTAAGCTAAGTTTCCTTTCCTTTTTCTGTTCTCTCAGATTTATCCTCAGGTTTGAAGTGTCTGCGTTGTGCAGCTGGTCTGGTCTGTCTCTAGACAGTTCAGGCTTCACCCACTAGTTAAATGGTGGAGGCTCACAGCGACATACTCAACACACAAGTTTCTGAACTCTGCATGAGGGTTTCTCCGGCGAAGTGAGGGCCGTGAGGCACAGCTCCCCGTCCCCCGGTGACCCTGCTAGGTCCACCTTCTTAGGGAAACCCTCTGCAGAGCCAGGAACTTGTGAGTTGCGTGTGTCCACTCAGGCATCATTCATGCTTGTTCTGTAGGCAGTTCCTGTCAGAAGGAGGAGGCGCAGCAGGAGCGTCGGGGGGCGGAAGACGGTGCCTCAGTGCCTCTCTCCTTCTGACATTGTTAAAGAAAACACAACAAATTTATAATTATGTAGATAATTACATGTAGATAATGTCCTCAAGTTCTGTATAACCACTTTGTCCTCTCTCTGTGTTTGTTTCTCGTTCGTTGTTGTGTGTGTTTGTGTGCATTTGTCTCTTTCAAACAGGTGCCGGTCCTCACCTCTGCAGTGCTGCCGTCTCCTGTAGCGCTGCATGGTTCTAAGCTAAGTTTCCTTTCCTTTTTCTGTTCTCTCAGATTTGTCCTCAGGTTTGAAGTGTCTGTGTTGTGCAGCTGGTCTGGTCTGTCTCTAGACAGTTCAGGCTTCACCCACTAGTTAAATGGTGGAGGCTCACAGCGACATACTCAACACACAAGTTTCTGAACTCTGCATGAGGGTTTCTCCGGCGAAGTGAGGGCCGTGAGGCACAGCTCCCCGTCCCCCGGTGACCCTGCTAGGTCCACCTTCTTAGGGAAACCCTCTGCAGAGGAGCTGACAGAGCCAGGAACTTGTGAGTTGCGTGTGTCCACTCAGGCATCATTCATGCTTGTTCTGTAGGCAGTTCCTGTCAGAAGGAGGAGGCGCAGCAGGAGCGTCGGGGGGCGGAAGACGGTGCCTCAGTGCCTCTCTCCTTCTGACATTGTTAAAGAAAACACAACAAATTTATAATTATGTAGATAATTACATGTAGATAATGTCCTCAAGTTCTGTATAACCACTTTGTCCTCTCTCTGTGTTTGTTTCTCGTTCGTTGTTGTGTGTGTTTGTGTGCATTTGTCTCTTTCAAACAGGTGCCGGTCCTCACCTCTGCAGTGCTGCCGTCTCCTGTAGCGCTGCATGGTTCTAAGCTAAGTTTCCTTTCCTTTTTCTGTTCTCTCAGATTTGTCCTCAGGTTTGAAGTGTCTGCGTTGTGCAGCTGGTCTGGTCTGTCTCTAGACAGTTCAGGCTTCACCCACTAGTTAAATGGTGGAGGCTCACAGCGACATACTCAACACACAAGTTTCTGAACTCTGCATGAGGGTTTCTCCGACGAAGTGAGGGCCGTGAGGCACA